>NC_081548.1:8262115-8276808 GCF_901000735.1 Corylus avellana | reverse complement strand
GTATCACTTTTTAAATATTGGAGGTTACAGTGCAAATGGGTGGATAGTTCATGGGGGTAAAATGTATTTTTCCCATAGAATAATGTGTGGAGTAGGATTTCAACTCAAGACCTCAGTTATGATATCATGTTATCTCGTATCACTTAGTTAATACTTTAACACACATCATCCTCTGCTGATGTAACAGGATTGGGTTATGCTTGGAGTTGGTAGAATGTTTAGCATTATCCTCCCCGGCAATCAAATCCCCGATTGGTTCACGTATCAATGTGAGGGACCCTCGGTACATTTTGAAGTACCTACTGCTGACCCCATATTGAACGAGTTTGGTGTATGTGTTGTTTTTGCATCACGTGTTCAAGTATTATCTTCATATAAAGATAGCATGTCATTTATCAACCATACCAAGAATACTATTCTGACTTATTTGTTTGCAACAACTGGTGGCCAATTCCCTCTTGAAGATCACCTATTGCTAGGCAATATTGTTATTACCAATGATTTTGAGGATGGTGATGAAGTAGAGGTTCTTGCAGATTGGGGGCTTGAAATCATTCTGAAGAAAATAGGGGTCTATCTACTATATGAAAGGGTTGTTGATGGAAAAGATGAGGATCATGCCATTGTTGTTAGTGATGATGAGGATGACAATAACAATATAGAAAACAGATGCTCCTCTAAGAGAAAAATGAGATCTCCAAATATGATTGATGATTCACAAAATTTGATGAAAGAGAAAAAGCTCAAAAAGATTGCTACAGAGGAAAATGAGTATTATGTTTACTCTTTTGGGACGAGATCTCAAAAGTTTCAATTTGAGTAGTTGTAAGATATATATATATATATATATATGTATTCTTGTCTCACATTATTGTATAATTATTGAAATATGTCATGCTTCCAAGTGATTGTCAATGCAAGTTTCCTCTTCAGTCTCCATATGCCATCCATCATGCTAAATTCTCTTAGAAAATAATCTATGTATGTTACAAGCCACAATAAGTAAATCCTAACATAGTGGTGCCAAAATTACCAAAATATTCTTCATCTTTTTTTTTAAAAAAAATAAAAATAAAAAATAAAAAAATGCAAAAAGCAGGCATTGGTCAAGATTCATTGTATTTGATAATTTCTTATTAGTATAGTTTCTGATAAGTCACAAGTGTAAAGAGTAGGTAGTCTCTAAAAGGTAGCTCAATTGGCTAGAGATCACGCCTCATGAAGCGGAGGTCACTAGTTCGAATTTCATTCCTCATTTTTCGTCCTTCCCTTATGTGAATGTGTAAAAAAAAAATAAGTTTACTATATCTTTTCACTCTTTTTTTTTTTTTTAAAAAAAAGGTAACTATGTATTTTTATTCTCCAACTGTACATATCATTTGTAATGATTTCTCTATATATTGAATACACTTCAATAGGATCAATTTTCCTGGCCAAATCTGGTAATTCTACGTACCATTTTTTTTATCCTCTAAAGTTGTAGCATGGTTTCTCTAACAAAAAAAAAAAAGAAAAAAAAAGAAAAAAAAACTAATTTCTATGCATCACATGCTATGGAGGACCACGCTACATCAACTTTGAAATGATAAAAACGAGATTAAAAGATGATGTATAACATTATTCGACTAAATCTCTCTTGTTCATCATTTCTTACTCTATCTAAACTCCTCATACAATTCCTGAAACTATATATGAAAGCATTCCCAAAAAAAAAACAAAAAAACACTACTGAGAAGCATGTCAGGAAATAATAAGCTATATATATAAACTTTGGATCACACTACAACTTAATGACGCCTATATTGTCTCCAAGGGATAGCTTAATCTACTGGATATCACGTCTCATGAAGCGGAAGTTACTAGATCGAATCACCTTTTCCTTTCCCTTTCCTTGTTTAGACATTAAAAAAATAAATAAATAATCAACACCTATCCCATTTCTTTTCTAACAATCCCATTCGGTTTTAGCAAACAAGTGCACAAGAAATTCCATACAACTTAAAAGTTTGCAGTTTTAATTATATTTTGGAGATAGTACAATTTGTATTCCCATATTAAAAAGCAGAGATCATTATGGCCATAGGATTGTCGTTTTGATCATTGTTTGTTGCTTGTGGTAGAAAATTAGAAGAACTATCTTTTAAACGCATGATGGATGTGTCATGAATACTGAATATTTAATAACTGAAAAACATCTTCCTATCAGCTTAGGCTTTTGGGATAACTGATAATTTAACATAGTATCAGAGCAAAGGTCCTGTGATCAAATCTTGATTCCGTCAAATCACCCTCCATTTTAATTAAATATTTCACAATGATTAAGTGATTAAATGTATATCTACTTACCAGCTTAAGTTTTTGGGATAACTGATAATTTATCTCTTCCCAATTTGCTAGCATGTGATTAGAATCTTCATGCAGGTGGCCAAAGTTTATTTTCATGCTGGTGAACAATTAGGTTATTCAAATTTTATTGAAATTTATATAGTACAAGAGAGGAAGGTTGTGGGGTCCACTTGTCTCGAGTAGTGAATCCTAGTCTACACCCGACGTTGGAATAATTTTAGAAGTCACTCTTGTGTCCCTCTTGTGTCACTTTATGAATGAGGTGGCTTTAAAATCATCATTTGATTAAATTCAATAATAATTGATCACAAGCCCAACAGTGATTTTAGAAATCATATCATTTTCAGAGTAACTAAACAAAAAGAACACAAGAGTAACTTCTAGCATTACTCCCCGAGGTTGCTCAATGCAGGTGAGCTCTATAGCCTCCTCTAAAATTTGGAAAGCAAAATTATAGTGGATCCTCATCTTTTAAATAAAGCCTAAAAGCATAGACTTGTACGTATTAGCATTATTGTCCTATAAACAATCAAATTATGTTTGAGTTGATAAAACGCCAAATCTTCTATTAAAAGCCATTTCCACCCCCTCCTTATAAACTGCCTAAACCCCACCTGCTGTTTGCAAGATAATTTAACAAATATGCTCAAACATAGTATTTTGTACAAATATAGATCACAAATGGTTTATATTTCAGAACACACATACTACTATAAATCAATAAATTCAGATCTAATACAATGCAAACAATTAATGAATTCAATACACTCCACAAACATGAAAGAAAAATTTTAACTATAGTACTATTGATCTAACTTTAAACCATGACCATGGCAAGGATGCCAAAAACAACCATCATCCACCCATAATATATAGGTTTAACGCATTCCTTAGCTGCTGAAACTGGAGAACATGCTGGAGACATTGTCTGAGGCAGCACTGTTATGGAAAGTTTTTGGTTTCCATTCTCACAATGTTTGGCAACACCACAAATATACCATTTTCTTCCCGAGGTTGCTAGTGTAATCACATCATGTCCACTAGCAAGGCCTCAATTCCCAATGGTGCAACACACTGTTGGAAGCCAATTCCATTTACTTTAAGAACATTATGAACTCCCTCTTTATACTTGAAAACTGCACCAAAAAGTTAATTATTCCATCATCAATCAAACTTAAAATAAATACATTTACAATATATTTTTTTTGAAAACTCAATAAGAAACAAAAATGATCCACTAGCAACCCCTTAAAAACAAGATAGCCTCAAAGTCGAGTAATGCTATGTATCAAAATCCGAATGAAAATGATTTTCCTTTACAAAAATTGGAGTAATGGTATGGGAGTGGTTCCCTATCCACTTTTTGTAAAGGAAAAAACTTTCTATTCGGATGAGATATAATCAATACTTTAACGTTCATCCTCAAGTATAGTTTCAAACTCCATTTTAATAGGTGAGACCCAACACCTAAAATATTTAATTAAATTAGAGTGAATTGACAGAATCAAAGTTCGAACTCATGACCTATGACTCTGTTATCATGTTAAATCACCACTTATTATAAAGTTTAAGCTGATAGGAATATGTAAATTTAATCAATACTTTAACAAAGTAATGATTTGAAAACAAACATGGGCAAATAAAACTAAAAAATTATATAAAAAAATATGGTAAGTACAAAAAGTTTATAGCGTTAATTTACCAAGAGTGTCACCGATATGAGCCCAAGCTTGGTAGTCAAAGTTAATGGTCCAGCCCCTGTCATCACCAACCACAAATTCTGTGGCCAAAATTGAAGGGACAAGAATTGCTACGATTGCAAGGATGAAGAAATATTGGGAAGATGCCATTGATTCTCTTTATTGTGTTGTTGGTCTCAACAACTAGAAATGGTGGGTATTTTTAAGTCAAAGATCTCACATCTTGACCATTTATGGACGGCAATGCCAAATCGCACAATTAATTTAATTTGTTGGAGTTGTTCAAGAGCTAGGCCTTTTCTTTTACATTTTGGACTGCTTGCCGGCTTTTAACTTTGAGATTATTGCCGCCATTTTGTGTTAAATATTAGTTAAATATAAAATTTTATTTTTTTTAGACAAGTGGTGATCCTTTAATGTGAGATTAGAATAAAACAAAGATCGATCATGAGTTCAAATCTTAACTTCGTGTGTTTTCTTATATTTTAATTATATATTTTACGTGTTGTGAGAGTTTGAACTCACATGTGAATGGATTGAAAAATTATTAATTATATAATTGAATTTACCACTTCTTATCTATTTAAGCTTTAGAAATAATTGATATTTAACACAACCATGTTAGAGGATATTATGGGATTTGATTTAAGATATTTAATTGTTATTGATTATAATGATTTGATTTTCTTGATATGATTGTAATCATATTTAATTATCATACATATTTATCTCATTTTTCCTATAAATATGAGTATTTTGTAATGTATAAGAGCGAAATTCCTTAGGGCTTTAATGGTCCATATAATCTTTACGTATTTTTCTATTTTTTTTTTCATTTAAATTTCTTTATATTGTCTTTTCTTTTACAGCTAGACAAATCGATGTTGCTAAGATTAATGCATGGATGGGAGTGTGTTTCTCAGTTTCTTTAATTTGGTTTATAGTTTGTACATAAGTTTGCATTATGTGTCCCTAAGGGGTAGCACAATCGGCTGGGAACCACGTTTTATGAAGCGGAGGTCACTAGTTCGAATCCCCTCCTCCCCCCTCTTGTGTGGACATGTCAAAAAAAAAAAAAAGTTTGCATTATGTGATAATTAGGATATTTTATATTATTATTAAACTATTGATTAAATTATTAAGTTTGCATTATGTGATGATTATGAGATTTTATAGGGTTAATAACTTTTTAGTACTTAGGTTTTCACTTTTTTATTTTTTCATACCTAGGTTTTAAATCGTATCACAAATGGTACCTGGCTTATGGGTAAAGACCAATTTAATACTTTCGTCACATTTCATCAACCGAACTAATTTCGGCTACCCCATTCCAGCCCTAGAGCCACCCACAATGGCCAAAATGGGGGTGGCCGGCCACTCCCTTTGGCCAAAATGGGGTGGCATTTGTCTTTTTTTTTTTTTTTAAGTTTTGATTTTTTTAATTATTTTAATTAGTTTTATAATTTTTTTTATTTTTGTTAGGACACGTGGAATTTTTTGTTATAACACGTCAGTTCGTTTGTTTGATTGACGGAATGGTGACGGATGTACTAAACCGATATTTACCCATAAGTTAGGTATTATCTGTAATTCGAATTAAAACTTAAGTGGAAAAAAATAAAAAAGTGAAAACTTAAGTACTAAAAAAGGTATTAACGTTATTTTATATTATTATTAAACTATTAATTAAATGATTAAGTTTGCATTATATGAGACTTAACTTTGTGTTGAAGGTCCGTGAATAGGTTGCTATAAAATGAGAAGATGAGCTTTTGAGAATCACCTGTTTGACTGTTTTAAATCAAGATCTATATTAAATTCCTTTTTTTAAAAAAAAAAAAAATCTATATTAAATTCACGAGAAAATGAAGCATAGAATAATATGACCATTAATATCATGGTCCTCTACATTCAAGGGAAATAGCTAGATCCATTCCACCGTTAAAATTAAATTGGTGAAACTTTACTTATACTTCGTGAAGTAATTTCAAAGTTTAAAAATTTGCAATGTCAATATCCTATGTTTAACTCTTTTTAATTTCACCCATTTTTTAGTTAAAATGTCCACAATACCCCTTTTATAAAAAATAAATGAAAATTATAAAAAATAAATAAATAACCTTGGACCCACCCACAACTTGGCCGTGGGTTTGGACTGAACTTTATTTGTTCATTAAGAAAATGGAAGCTAAGCAATGCTAAAAGTTATTCTTGTGTCACTCAAAAAATGATGTGGAGTGACATAAAAGTGACTTTTAGAATTACTCCCCAAAGCTGGGTTCAATCTATTATGAATGTGGGAATTAGAGGTTAAGGACTATTTTATGAATAATGTTAGAAACCGCATTTTTATTCTCTTTTGATATCTTTTCAAAGTTGAAGTGACTTTTAAGATTACCATTAGATCAAATTCAATAGTAATTCATCACAAATTCAATGGTAATTTTAAAAGGCACATCAATTTTGTAAGGATAAAAAAGATCCCTAACATTTCTCATATTTTATAGTAATTGTTTCTTTTTTTGTTTTTCCGAAATAATCAAACTTACTTTCTGCTTAGAAGGCACTCTTTGATTCTTCACTACTACTGGCTACTACAAGCAGGGCTGAGCATCATTCAGTAATGTCGTTTTCGGTAGAAAATTTTCTTTTGCCTTTCGAAAAGTAAAAAATTTCACCGACTTATTCTGCCAATTTTTTTTATTGACACCGAATGGCAGTCAGTAAAGTCGGTTCGGTAATGTCGATCGGTAATGTCAGTATGTGGAAAAATGGAAAATTTGTCGATAAAGTCGGTTGGTGAAGTCAGTTCGGTTAGAAAAACCTCTTCCGCCTACGGCACCGAAAAATTCGGAATAGAAAAAAAATCATGCCGCCTCACATCCATCATCTAGTCGGCCACGGCCGGTGTCGGTCGAAAGTCGGTCGGTTAGCAGTTAGTCGGTGAATTTGTTCGGCCCTAACTACAAGTGCAGCGTGCTTGCAGTAAGCACTACAACTATAAGCAAGTGGCAAGGAATGTCTTGGATCAACCAACATATCTTTTACACATCGTATCATTTTGACAAAGGATAAAAATCATTATCTATCACATCTTTTACTCATTTACGAATAGTAAATGGATAAATCCACCATTGAATTTGTGTGTGGTCCACCAAGAAAAATGATATAATTCATTCATTTTTCAACTATCTTTTGACTATCTCTATAGTGAATGGATGAATCCACCATTAAATTTATATGGGATCTATATGAGTTCACAAATTTAATGGTTGATCTATTGAATTTATAGGATTAAGACACGAAAAATATGAAAAAAATATTGACGTGAATCATTTCTTGACGTAAGACAATATTTACCTATATTCTCGGTAAAAACGAAAATAAGGAAAGTATCAAAAATAATATTACAGCAGCGCTGCTTAATCAAAATTTTACCGGTTCTCAGACAATGGAAATGCAAAATGAAAGATTGTCACTATTTCCGTTGATTGTCAATTTTACATTAAGATTTTATTCATTTTATTAGGATTTTATTAATTTGTAGAAGATTTTTATTTGATTAGGATTTTATTTTCTTTCCATAATAGGATTAGATTTACTTTAATTATTTCATTTCCTTATTATTATGATTATGTTTACTATTACTACTAGGATTAGGTTTACTTTCTCCACAAGTATGTCTCTTCGGTAAATATGCTACTTTGTAATGTAAAACAAAGACTTAATTGAATTATTATAAAATCAGAGAAATTCTCTCAAAACTCTGTGGAGTTTGTGTTCTTTTCTCAACCTGCAGGTTTGAGCTTATCTTTGAGTAAAAGACGAAGACGCTTCTCCTTGCAAAATTAAAAACGTTGCTATTTGATTAATTACTTTAGTCTTCTACTACGTCGTTTCTCCTTCACAAATTTGAGTGGTCCAGGTTTTTGAGCCATTATGGATGGAATTCGGTGTTGGAGATCATGTTGATGGATGGAATGGGATGGGTTCCAATATTGGCGTGGCCCATGCAAAATGAGCAGCACCTGAGTGCCAAGTTCTTGGTGGAGGAGGTCAAGGCAGCGCTTCGGGTCCCGGTGGTGGGCTGGGACCGGAAGGTTGTGAGGCGGGAAGTGATTTGTGAAGCGGTGAAAGAGTTGATGGGAGGAGGGAGAGGGAAGAAGGCAAGAGAGAAAGCAATTGAGTTGGGGAAATTGGCAAAGAGAGCAGTCCAGGTTGGTGGGTCTTCTTACAAGTGCTTGGATGAGCTAATTCACCAGCTTCCTCTTGGGAATGCCATCCATCATTGAATTTGAGCACTCTATATTTGGATTAGGTGATTTCCTTTTTAACAGTTTAAATTTAATTTTAAGTTATTTATGATAAAATTAAATTTAGATAGTTAAAAAAATTTAAAAAAAAATTAATTAATTTAATTTCAAGCTATGAAGCAAATTGGTTGGTTGTAATAATTGATGAAATTCATATGCAATGGAGAATTAAATATAAAGTGGAATAAATAGATAAATTTAGACTATATTTTACAGTTGGTTCGGTGTTAGACATTTATGTCCACCACTAGGATAGAGCGCTATAGGGCTACATTGTGCTTTAATTACAATACAAATGATCCTTATTTATACAAAATGGAAAAATATATATACATTGGCCCCCCGAACAAACACCTATTTTACAATTACGCCACCAAACTTTAAAATGTGACATTGAGACCACACATACTACCATCTTGTGTCAAATTAAACACTTTTATATTTTTCTTCCCAAAATCCCCTTGAAAGGGCTCCACACCCTTTGAACACTAAAAAGTCTAGAGATGTTAGAACCCCATAAAAACACCCTAATGATACAATAAACTATCTAGGGACGTTAGAAACCCGTCATGAAACCTAGATGACATCCAGATGACTACCAAGTAATGTTTACATGCCAAATTTCAATGGAACACACAAGGACTCATCTTTTCACACCAAAACACTTGGGCGATAAAGAAATTACAAGTAAAATTTTGAACATTGAATGAGACCAAAATCTAAAGCCTAACAAGCCTCACGCACACCCACTCGCACGCCTAGTACTGTAACTTCTTTTTGTATGCAAGGTTTTTCAATAGCTTTAGCAAAATTTAATTGCCTGCTACGTCAACAGAGACGAACATATGCACAGATCGGGGTGGACCATGACAACCCCCGGTTTTGCAATTTTTTATTAAATATACTTTCAAAATTTGCACTTGAGACTACACATTTTAGCTTGGCCCTGGCCCAAAAGAAAGTAATCCAACAATCTTTTTGCTTTGGCCTCCACACATAACACATAAACCAATTCCAGAATTTGAATGCCTGGACCCATCAAAAACATTCCATAATTTTTAAGAATGCATTGGACCTCTCAAACAAGAAAATTCATATGCCCGTAATGTCCCAAACCCATGAATTAAAATGTCATACTTCTTTCGCCAAAATCCATATTGTTTTCATGAGTGCAGATGAGGAGAATGCAGTTTTTCATATAGAAGTTTGGACCAATTCTTTCCCAGCAGTAGAATTCTGGACCAACTTACTAGTTACTACATTATACATTTGTCTCTGGAAGCATCGAAGCAGTGCTGCCACCCCCTTTCCTTTTTTCTTTTTTTTTTTATTAAAAAAAATCAGAAAATTAAATTTTAGTTTAATATATTTATATTTTTTTATTAAGAGTGACATGTGTCACCATTTTATTAGCATTCACGTGACATCTAACATAATTTTCGTCAAATGTTTTAATAGAATTTGACTATATGGACTAAATTGTTTTTTTTTTTTTGCATATTCTAAGGACCTCTAAGTTCACTTTCATACGACATAAAGCGATTTGTAATTTAGGCCACCTATATGGTCTAATTTTACATTTATCCTATTTTTTGAATTCTAGACCAATTTAATTTAATTTCAAGCTATGAAGCACCAAACTTTATTTTTTGTATGTATCCACCCTTGGTTTTTTTTTTTTTTTTTGGTTTAAATAAAAAGTTTTGTGCTTTATTAATTTTGGGAAAAGTCCATGTACCGCCCAAATTACTACCAAATTGACAATGTCTCCCTCCCCCCTCCCTCCCCCCCCCCCAAAACTTCGAAAAATTGTCAATGAGCCCCCTAATGACTGAAATACCCATAATAAAAACTAAAACTAAAAATTTTAAAAATAAAAAAAGGAGTGGCAGTTTAAAAAAAAAAAAAATCATTCTTTTAAAGAAAAAAATTATTATTATTATTTGTTTTGGAATTTATAGGGGTATTCTTGTCTTTTTTACAAAAATTTATAGTTATTTTGGTCTTTTTGCAAGCCTTGAGAGGGACATTGGTATACATATTTGAACACTGTTCTAGCCCAAAAACCTAAGCTAATAGGCTTACGTTCACTTATGCATATTAAGTTTTTTTTTTTTTTTTTTTTACTTTCTCATCATGAGACTCAACACTCACACTCATATTATTTTTTTTTAAATAAAAAAAAAACCGTGGTTAGTTAAAGAGATTTTTTTATACTTTTCCCAGAAGAAAAGAAGAGAGAAATATTGTGATCTGAACACCGCAAAGAGTAGTGAATGATCAGTTTGCTTCATGATGATGTTGATAATGGTGGCCATGGTTCATGGGCTTTATGGTTTCCGCTCCACTCAAGTCGTTTTCATTCTCTCTCTCTCTATGCGAGTAATAATGTTTTCTCTAATCTTTTTATAATCTTGCAGTAAAGGGCACCGAAAGGCCAAAGGAAAGATGGATACTGGAGTCAAAAGAATAAAAATTGAGCCTCTGAATAATTTGATGCAATCTCTCCCCTTTGGCGTTAAAACAAACTGCAAAAGGGATGGAATGATGCAATTCCAATTTTCAAATTTGAATAACAAAAACAAAAAATTTAAAGGTATTTTGGTATTTTTTATAGCCTCTGTGTTAAGAGTTAATGCCAAAAACTGACAGAGGAGTATATTGCATTAAATTAAAAGTTTGCGGGCTGAATTTGAGAGTTTTTGGACTTTAGTGAGTCTTCTAAAAACTCATGAAAATTCATGACGCTGCTGTTCAAGAAACTTTGTGAAGTTATATATATATATCCCAGAAGAAGGAGGCCAAAAGAATCAAATATACACAAATTTTGAGCTTCTTGTTTTTATTTCCTTGGAACTTGAAATTTATTCCTCCAGTTCATGGCCAAAGTAAGTCATTGTATATTCATCAAAACGGAAGGCCATCATTTTTCCTCCTGTCAGCTTTGCGATTATGTCAACAAAAGCATAAGAATCTATTTTTTTATTGTCCAGGCAAAACGGTGCGTATTGGGTTGGATTGACGGACATTATAAAGTTAGAAGAAAATGTAACGGGAGGGTTTATAACACTTTTTCGATAAACTTAACGAGTTAAAAGCAAAAAATAAAATAAAATTGGGAGCATTATTAATTTTCACGCATTGACCTAATGATTTATTATAAACTTACCCTAATTTTTTTTTAAATATATACTTTATATTAATATTTTTTATGTTGTGAATAAAAAATGATTTTTATAGGTTAATATGATTGTATAAAATATTAAAAAATATATATTAACAATTTTTCATACATGCCAAACGCTAAAAAATAGTTTCAACAGAAAATATTTTTCTATTTTCTGTCCAAATAAATAAATTCTTAATGTTAAAATAGAGAAAATTACAACCCTATCAGAATTTCCCTGAATCATTTCCAAACTTACCATCTTATAAGCTTAAACACTAAAGAAAATGGTGGACAAAGGGCAAAAGAGAGTTGGTGAGCCATTTGGTGATTTCGTTCTAATGCTATTTTTTTTAATTTTTTTTTTGGGGGGGGGGGGGACATGTCTGTATAAGAGGAGAAGAAAGATTTAAACTAGTGACTTTCGCTTCATAAGTCATGATCCCAAGCTGATTGAGCTACCTCTTGGAAACCCATTCTAAAGTTTTTCCTGCTTCTTTTTGTTTTGTTTTTGTTTTTTTTTTTTTTAAGATTCTTTCGACCTTAATGCTCATGCTTTGCAGCACTCATGTCACGATACTATAGCTAAGACTTAGTGATCAAGTTTGTTTTCTCTACCATTGAATCTGCGTGGCCTATTACTATAAAAGTCAAGTCAATTAAAAATACTAATGCAAAAATGACTTGAAAATGACTTATAGGATTAGTCCTTTCATTTCATTGTGTTAAAATGGTTGAAGCATGAGGCAATGGATGGTGACCGAAGCACGCATGTTCCAAAAACTAATCTATCTCATCACTCTCAATTGGGCTTCAATGAGAGCAAGTGCTCATTGCACGACAAAGAAAATATTTCGTTTTTTCTTTGCCGAGCTGGCGCACTATAACAATTTGTTCTCTTCCTTCAAACATTTGAAAAATGGGACACAAAATTAATTTAACTCTTTTAACATATATTATAAGAAAGTTGGTGAAAAACAAACGGTCTTAATTAATTTGGCCGATAAGATTCTTTTACTAACTCTTAAAAATAAAAAAAAAATAAAAAAATTATTTGACAAAATGCTCTTCAAGTAGTTAATGTTGCGAATCGAAATTTATAAGATGCTTGATTGGCATATTGTTTATGTTAGAAGGGAGGCAAACTCTACTACCCGCGAGTTAGCCAAAGCGACGGTTCAATAAATCATAGACCAAATTTGGATTGGAGAAATTCTTATTATATTTATAATATTGTTTTGTTAGCACATGTTGTTACCGTGCATAACAATGAAGAATAATATGAAATTCGAAAAGAAAGAGATCAAGAGAGATTCAAGACACAGATTTATGTGTTCGGCAATGTGTATATGTCTACAGGAGACAGCAGCTATATTTTTTTATTCAATGATTTAGGGTTACAACATAATATATTTATAGGAAAACCCTAATTATAAGTATTTTGGAAAACTCCAAAATACCCCCCCCCTCCCCCCACATAACTTATTTGTCTCTAAGCCCACATAAACTAATTACATCCAATGTGCCTGTAGTAGAATATGAGCCACTTATTCCAACAACGCAACATGCTCTATTTTTATAAGAAAAAAAAATACTTCATTGATATGTACACAAGGGATGTAACAACTCACTTCAAAAACTATTTTTCCCATCTGTTTTTAAAGTTAAGAAGTATAACTTAATTTCAAGAGTAATGTTATTATTCACATTTATTTTATATTGTCTAACATTGTTGCCTTGTTGGCATAGTTTAAGTGACTTCTTTTGTCAGTTGCTTAAAATACCCAACGTGACTAATGTGAAGAGTAGCATTACTTTAATTTGAAAGATCTATATAACCTTTGGACTTTGATGCAAATGATATAAATATCACCCTTGGATTTTGATGTAAGTGTGCAATTTTAGTCCCTATATTTTCAATTTGAATAATTTAGCCCCTGCGCAATACATCTTTGACAAATTTAACCGCTCTGTTAAAATTTTCTATTAAATCTAACCTATGTTTTGTTAAATAAGTTGAATATTTACCATAATTTTTTTTTTCCCAATAATTGGTATGCAACATAAATCCATGGATCTATTAGTATGATAATGTTGCTTACAAGGAACGGATGGCGACTGAAAGCAAAAGAATCAAGACAAGTAGTAGATGACAAATAATGAAAATACTAGAAAATAATGGAATTATTAAATTAAAAATAGCAACCAATGGTAGTGATCATATGATTAGCTAGCCGAGTGAGAGAGAAGACAAACGTAGAAAAATGAATTATTATTATTATTTTGTTTTTCTAAATGTATAAATTGATGCTTAGCGGCTAAGATTAGAGGGAATATTCCATTCTTTCTTTATATTTTTTGGACCCTAATATATAACATATCACATCCGTTAATAACTTAATATTGTGTGTTTGAAGTGGTTGGCATAGAAAAAACATAAGATAAAGGAGAAACTTGAGAAAACCTTATAAACTTTTACGCGTTTTGAAATTATCCTCACAAAGTTCAAAAACTCTCAATTAAGGATATCGAACTTTCAATTTGTTTCAATTACCATTTTCGTTAAGATTTTTCATTAAATCTTGTAAAATTTTTCAAAATATATAAAAAATTATAAAGTTTTAAACATTTACTTTTTATAAAAAATATATTTTGTAATATCTTTACAGTTGACTCCCAATATGATAATAATATTAAGGGCTAATTACATTGTTAGTAGGTTTTTACTTTTATTTTTTTATTTTTTCCCACATAGGTTTCAAATCATTTTATATATGATACATGACGTATGGGAAAGTAGTAATTTAGTACCTCTGTCACATTCTGTCACCCAAACTAACATAATGCACGTGTTGTCACATACAAATGTCACATGTCCTAAAAATAATTAAAATAATTAAAAAAACTAAACCCTAAAAAAAATAAAAAATAAAAATAAAAATTATGGGATGGCCAAGCCACCCCCAGAGGGCATGGGGGTGGGCAATGGCCAAAAAGGAGTGACTGGGCCACCCCCATCATTTTTCAAAAAAAAAATTTTTAAGGGTTTAATTTTTTTTAAGACATATGGTATTTGTATGTGACGACATTGGCATTCCGTTAGTTTAGGCTAACGGAGGAAGGAGGAATGATACAGCCTCAACTTGCGGTTAACTTGGGGCCAACTTT
>NC_081548.1:8260128-8262015 GCF_901000735.1 Corylus avellana | reverse complement strand
TGCCAAAGGGACTCAAGTCACTTGCTGCATCAAGATTGTGCCAAGATTTTCAAGACATGATTGATGGCCTTTGGTAGGAACACCCATTTGTTTTTGTTTTTGGTCTTGTTTTGTTTTAAAAATTTATCTACATTAGTAAGCTAAAGCCATCCATCTTTTTATACACAATCTGGCAGGGTTTCATGTGATCGTTATATTGCTATTGTCGATTTCTTTGTTGATTTTGTAATATATAGTATTTAATTCTTTATATATATATATATATATATATATATATATACTGTAAAAATTGTTACTTCCAAGTATTTATATTTGTATTATGGCACATAAGAAGATAGTAATTAGAATTGTTACTTTAGAGTTTTACAAAATAGATACATAGCACGTGTTAATCTAATTTGAAATAGTAGCTAGAACCTTCAAGATGATGAAAGAGAGGGCATAGGATGGATCGGCAATTCTTTGGCCGTTCCATATATCCAATGACCCTCAACATTCCATGTCAACACACATTTAAAGCTATCTATCCACCATCAAATCAAATGATTTGTGTTATGTCATTATTTTTTCTAATTTGTACGCTATAAGTCAATGATAGGTTTCATAAATTTAATAATTAATTTATTAAATTTATTAAAAAATATAAAAATATATAGAATTAATAACTTTTTTGGTATTTGGATTTTAAAGTTTTTTAATTTTTCTCCTTGAGTTTTAAAACATGAGAAATTTAATATTTCAAATTTAAAAAAAGACCGAATCACCACATTCAATTTGAAAAATTCTGAGGGTGGCCGACCACCCTAAGTTTGACCTTGGGGGTGGCTGTCAAAAAGGGGCGGCCAAAAACACCCCATAGCCCTTGAGCCACCCCCAGACCGGCCTTGGGAGTGGCTCAACTACCTCCATAGAATTTTTCAAATTAGAGGTGGTGATTCGATCTTTTTTAAAATCTAAAATACTAATTTTGTCATGTTTTAAAACCTAAAAAAAAAATTAAAAAATTAAAAAACCTCAAAATTCAAATATCAAAAAAATTATTAACCCAAAAATATAAACAAATTATTAACACCCTCATAGTGTCATCTAAATTCTAAGCATACAAATTAATAATCCTCTTCAGAGAAATCATCATCCATTAATTCGTTCACAGTAAGATGATGAAATACCAAAGTGGGTGGCATGGGGAAAACCACCCCAATTGAAGTCATTTCATAGCCTGTGAACCATACGAGTGTGGTCTTTTTTTTCTGTCTGGTTTCCTTGTGGGACCTTAAAGCAGCAAGTGCACATTTGTTTCTTGTACGTATGCGCTACTGACATTGTCGGGAATTAGAATTCTCAACAATTTTTTTAAATTGTATTTTAAAATTACGAAATTTTGGTTATTTTTTAGCATTAAAATGCTTAAAAAAAATGCTATTTATTAAAAATGTGGTATATTATAATTGAAAATTGAGTATGTTTTTATCAAGTTCTTATTCTCTATGTTGTAAAAAAATTTTAGACAAAAAATTATTTTTTAATTTTATGAATAAAAAAAGTCTTTATAAAAGTAAAAGGAGAGTCTTTTGAAAAGGAAAATTCTTTTTTATTACCTATATTAACAAGCTACATTTTTAATAAGTAATATTTTCAAGCTATAGTATAAATTACGTAATTTTAAAATTTTAAAGAAATAGTATGGAATACTGATCCATTGTCTGTGCTCTTGCATGAGAATGAGAGATAGAGAGAGGGGAAATAGCGATTGCAGATAGAAGATAAGAGTTGCTCCAGCGTAATAAAAGATAAGACGTCAACGGCCACAAAATGTTTGTTACAAACACATGCAAACGGGTTTTTATTGAATCGGATCATCAATTTATTGAGGATAAAAGAGTAGAG
>NC_081548.1:8201373-8260028 GCF_901000735.1 Corylus avellana | reverse complement strand
CATTGCTTTAGTGATCGTCATTACAATCTCCTTTTGTCTTTTATCGCTATTGAGTTTTGGACAATTCTTTTTGAAGTGTCCAACTTTTCCACATTTGAAGCATGCTCCTTTAGTTTTTACATTACCGTTTGGCTTACCCTTCCATTTTATTTTGAACTTCTTGGGCTTGCCTCTGAATGTAGGAGTTTGAACGGTCTGATTTGAGTTTTGAGCCATCATCAAATTGCTAGATGTTCCTTCTCGCCTTCTTCTTTTCATTCTCTCTTCTTTGAGTACTAGGTGCACTGGTAGAGAAATCATGGAGACTTCTTTTTCACTAAGTGTTAAAGAAGTCACCACATGTTCCCATGATAAAGGAAGGCTGTTAAGTATGGTGGTTACCCGCATTTTATCTGATACAAAATGACCAGCATTTGCAAGATCCTATGCAAAATGCTGGTATTATTTTCACTCATACGTGCATAGCTGTATTTATCTAATAGCAATTGTACGTGTGTATTAGATCTTGGGCCATACTTTGCCTCTAGTGCTTCCATAATTTCTTTGGCAAACTCGTGACCTTCAAATAGAGGAATGTTGTTGTCCTTCATGTTGTGAAGAAGTGTGGCTCTCACCATTAAATTGTCTTCTATCCATTTTTTCATGCTTCTTTTTGGCTTTTCCATCATTTAGGTCAACTAGATCAGGCTTCTTAAATGTAAGGATGCATTGTGTTTTGTCATGTGTGAGTACATAAGTAATGTGTCATTTCCACATTTTAAAATTCATCCCATTGAGATTTTCTACTCTAAAGGAATCAATGCTATCTTTAATAGCCATTTTTAGAAAGTAGATGTAACAACACAATAATAATAATAATAATAATAATAATAATATTTATATTTATAATTTTTCAGTACAATTTTTACAATTATCTGAATAATTGTATTAAATATTACAAACTAAATAATTGTATGTGGCTCTAATTACTATTACAAACCAATATTGTCTGTAAAAATAAAAATAATAACAAGAGTAGTTCAATTATGATCGGGATAAGTCAGACACCCCTTGTATTTGTTCAGGTGACCCCTATAATATCCAAAATCCGGATCTGGTTGACTGACTTGTTCACCCGTCGTTGGAGTGTAGCGGTGTATGCCTGTAGGCCACGGGTCCCTGGAGCTCTACTCAATGGTCCTAACAATCCTTAAAGGATGTGGACCCCTTAGGTGTATATCAGCCCTAGCCAAATCTAGAACAGTGAACTCAACCTCCTTGTGTTGACTCGGAAACAACCAAAAGGGTCGGATGAACCTCTGGTTTTCGATGGCTTTGATTAGAAGATTCACCTATTTCCCAATTATTTCTATGATTATAATGCTGAAAATTGTTGAAATTATTATAAACAGAACCTGTAGAGTTGTAGCTGATAAGCGCCGAATGTTGTACATTCAAGCCCCTTAATTTGCATATGTTAATTCCTTAGCGTTGTTATTTGTTTGATTTTGTTTTGTTTTTATTGTTTTCAGGTTATAAATAAAGATGCAATTAATTCCATTGATTTTGGGCTTAAAAGCACACTTTGAGAAGGCCTAGAAGATATGGTTAAACTTAACCAATCATGGTTAAGTTTAATCAAATAAGGAAAATGATTAATTCGGAATTTCTCAAATTGGAGTCAAAATCGGATTGGATTCAAATTTGGATTCTGCATACGTATCGGTATTTTGGTCATAACTTTTAGCTCAAATATCCGATTGAGGTGATTCAAGCGGCAATGGAAAGCTAACTCAAATTTCTACAAATCATTGTGAAATAGAATTTTCCTAATTCGGAGCGCCGCAATACCAAAATCGCCCCGCAAGATAGGAACGCAATTCTGGGCGAATCCTATTCCGATTTGGACTTAGGTTTTCTTTATCCTAATTGGACTTGGACTTAAATCTCCGAAATTTCTAGGTTTCCTAGGGCTTCTAGGACTGGCTTGCTCCCTATAAATAGACCCTTAACCTTCAAGAGAAGGTGTGCTTAGTTTTAGATACAAAAATCTTCTTGGAGGCTTGACAAGTTGAAGAGGAGATAATCCATGGCAGGAGGCCATTTTAGCACCCCGATGAGCGGCTAATTCTGTAATAGGGTGTTGATGTAGCCCTATCCAAGCACAATGGTTTGATTGTATTTACTTTCTAGATTTTCAATTTATGCATGTTGATTGTATAACTATGAGGATTGCTACAATTGATTTATGTTCTTAATTATTAAATGCAATTGTTCTTAAATTTCAATATCAATATTTGTGAAATTCTTCTCTTGTCTTAGAAAGTATTTTACTTTTATTGAAATCAAATCATTCTTGTTTTCTGTGATTATGAGGATGATGGTTATACAATGGGTTTAATTGACATATGATCAATAGGATTTGATAGCCCATGCCTAGGGAAGACGGATTGTACTACACCCTAGTTTAGTGTAATTTAGGTAGACAGTTTGTGCCAACCGAAGATGGGTTATGCTTATTCATTGATTGTGTGTATCCTGTTAAAGAATTTGATAATTTATACCTAGGGAAAACGGGTCGTACCGCATCTTAGTGGTTAGGTGGACGATCCGTGCCAACCGAAGATAGATTATGCTTATTCTTTAATAAGGTAGTTTCTTGTTTATTTATAACATGCATAGAATGAATTTCTATGATTAATTATGATTAGCCATTGTTGTGCGGATAGAGGTGAAGTCAATACCCTACTCTCTCTCTCATCTATTTACTCTTTTTATTTCCGTTTATTTTATGCACTTTAAATTCACACAAACAAATCATTCTCTTTTAATTAAGTTAATTTTAATCTTTCGAATTTTGATAATTAAACCCCTGCAGTCCTTGAGGTTCGACACCCTCTCTATAGCCGTATCCTACAAAGATTCGTTCTATTGCGAGTGGTTATTTTTATAATTGATATTTTTTGACACAAAAATACCACATCAATTTTTGGCAAATGATGTGGTATTTTTGTGACCAAAAATATCAATAATAAAATTACCACTCGCAATAGGACGAATCTTTGTAGGATACGGCTATAGAGAGGGTGTCGAACCTCAAGGACTGCAGGGGTTTAATTATCAGAATTTAAAAGATCAAAATTAACTTAATTAAAAAGGAGAATTGATTTGATTTTCTTTAAAAACTAAAGTGCATGACAATAAAAGAGATTAAAAATAAGAGAGAGAGTGTAGGGTATTGACTTCACCTCTATCCGCACAACAATGGCTAATCATAATTAATCCCAGAAATTCATTTTATGCATGTTATAAATAAACAAGAAACTACCTTATTAAAGAATAAGCATAATCTATCTTCGGTTGGCACGGATCGTCCACCTAACCACTAAGATGCGGTACGACCCGTCTTTCCTAGGTATAAATTATCAAATTGTTTAATAGGATACATACAATCAATGAATAAGTGTAACCCATCTTCGGTTGGCACGGACTGTCTACCTAAATTACACTAAACTAGGGTGTAGTACAATCCGTCTTCCCTAAGCATGGCCTATCAAATCCTATTGATCATATGTCAATTAAACCCATTGTATAACCATCATCCTCATAATCACAGAAAACAAGAATGATTTGATTTCAATAAAAGTAAAATACTTTCTAAGACAAGAGCAGAATTTCACAAATATTGATATTGAAATTGAAGAACAATTGCATTTAATATGAAGAACATAAATCAATTGTAGCAATCCTCATAGTTATACAATCAACATGCATAAATTAAAAATCTAGAAATTAAATACAATCAAACCATTATGCTTGAATAGGGTTACATCAACACCCCATGAAGGGGTTTAGCCACTCATGATCTCCTAAGCTACAAAGACAATTTACTGAATTTTGCTCTAAGAGGCGGTGTGTTTTTTCTCAATGCTTAGAGGCCTATTTATAGGGCTTAGGAGAGTCCTAGAAGCCCTAGTAATCCTATAAATTTCGGAGATTTAAGTCCAAGTCCAATTAGGATAAAGAAAACCTAAGTCCAAATCGGAATAGGATTCGCCCAGAATTGCGTTCCTATCTTGCGGGGCGATTTTGGCAATGCAGCGCTCCGAATTAGGAAAATGATATTTCACAATGATTTGTATAAATTTGAGTTAGCTTTCTAGTGCCGCTTGAATCACCTCAATTGGATATTTGAGTTGAAAGTTATGGCCCAAATACCGAGACATATGCAGAATCCAAAATTGAATCCAATCCGATTTTGACTCCAATTTGAGAAATTCCGAATTAATCCCTTCCTTTATTTGATTAAACTTAACCATGATTGGTTAAGCTTAATCATATCTTCTAGGTCTTCTCAAAGTGTGCTTTTAAGCCCAAAATGAATGGAATTAATTGCATCTTTATTTATAACCTGAAAACATAAAAACAAAACAAAATCAAACAAATAACAATGCTAAGGAATTAACATATGCAAATTAAGGGGCTTGAATGTACAACATTCGGTGCTTATCACACCCCCAAACTTACATATTGCTAGTCCCTTAGCAATACAAAACTGAAAAACAAAAAGATAAGTCCATCTTTCGTGGGATGTACGATTGCATTTAGCATATGCAACAAGCCTTTTAAACCCCTTGGCATTCCCTAGAGGACGAGTAAAGTCTCGTGAGGGTTTTCTAGGAATGATACCCACAAACATTGTCATCATTATGTTATTCAAAAGGATAAAGCATCACAAAAATAATGGTTCTCATTCATTAGCAGGCTTAAAATTATAAACTTCATTTTCAAAATTCCAAGGAATTTATAAGTCAAATCACTTACAAATGGCAGATTGAGGTACATAAATTTCAATTAGTGCAAAGTGAACTAACACATAATCATGAGGCTTCAAAATAATTCCAGTATGAATGAATCAACATCTCAGAATTTATTGGACTTCATATCAAATGAAACAACCAAGGCATACATTTTTTTTTTTTTTGTCTTTTTTTTTGTTGTAGGCTTTGCAATGCTTAGCTCCCTTAAGCTTTCTAGTTGACCCATGTATCGAGTGTTAGGCCAATGTCTCCCAAACCAAATGGCTTTAGGGCACTAGGTGTAAAGACACCCTAAGGACTTACTAACTCGAGTCAAAAAGGCTACGAAGCTAAGCTAGCCATTTTATTAATCAACCCAAAAAAATTTCACTTTTTGACGCGAACACTCACTGCTTAATGAGGCAAGAGGTCCGGTTACTCAGTGAAAAATTCAAACTTGATTTTTATTTTTATTTTTTTTATTTTTTTATTTTTTATAGCATGCCAAAGTTATTCACCCAATATGTCACCCAATAGAATTCAAGACATTGAAAACAAATATAATTGGTCTCAAAATTCATACCCCACAGACATGTGCAAGTGTCAAGATAGATTTAAATTGAAACAAGAATCATCTCATGTTGCCAAAAGTAAGTAATAAGACTCAAAATCCCTAAGTCATATGATCATGTGTTCACAACTTTAAGCCTATCAATGAAATTTAAACCAAAATCAAAGCTCAACCTATACTTAAGAATGACATAACAACAAAAATGGACCGTGTTTTGTTTTTCCATACCCCCAAACTTGAATCATACATTGTCCCCAATGTATGTATAGAACTAAAGAATAAGATCAAGAGTACAGAAATACCTGAATGAGCAGATGTGGGCATATCATACCCCCAAACTTGAATGCAAAAACACATGTCCTAAAAATAAAGTGATACTCCAACCAAATACCAATCAAGTGCACACATTGTTGTAAAAAGATAAACAAAGAATGAAGCAACAATGGATAAAATAAACCTGGATGGAGATCATATGCCCTAGTGGAATGAGGAGTCGAGCGCACAGGGCCTGCACTCGATCTTATGAAACTTACTCATCTAGTCAAAATATATGGAATCCGCCAAGTCAACGGAATCCACATCCTTGATTCGCACAGTATTCTCGGACCCTTAAGTTTAAATTTGAAGTACCAATCTTTTCTTCTCTTGGACCAAAGAGAATAAATTTTACCCACAAATGGGTAATTCCAAACGTCAGCATATCGAGGTAGATCCTTCTGAGTATTTCCAAACAATTTCTCATCCAAAAAGGAATCATGAATTGGAATAAAATGGGGAGAATACTTGGGAAGTTTTTCTACCTCGATGGTCTCTTTTTCCTCGTCTAACTGCCCTAACAGACTACCCACCTGGCCTCTTGGTAAGTCATAAGAAATAATGACCGGGATAGTGTCATCTGTCCCTAAAAATGAAGATTTCAGATTACCTTGAATAGGGGCTCGAGGCTCATATGGCATCTCAGGAATAGGAGGTGATGGTGAAGAAGCCTCAGTGCTCGCTTCCTTGTTTTTTTCCTGATGTAGATCCTGTGGGACCTCAATTTGCTCCTCCTTTGGCTCCTCCTTCCTTTCTTCCACGTGGTTTTTGACCACCTCTCCACTCCTCAATGTGGTGATAGCTTGCTCATGACACAAAGTACTCTCTTCCTCCATGTAGTTTTCATCAGGAATGGCCACCGGGTGACTTTGAAGCTCTTCTTCTTCCATCCTATTAAGGTGGTTGATGATTTGTTCAACATGAGCTTCCATCCTGGCGTCTATCTCGGCGAAGAATTGAGGAGTATAAAGTTCCTGTTGAGATTTCACCGTCTGCTTTCTCTCACCCGTTAGCTCACTTATCATTTTTAGTATCCGAGCCTCAAAATTAGAATCTGAGGGAGGTGGTGCGGCCTGGTATTGTTGTTGTGAAGGCCAGTAGATGGGAGATGGCTCTTCTTGATATTCTTGAAAGTCAGAACCTATCGGAGGAGGTGGTTCGGTTTGGTATATCTGTTGTGGACTTGCTTGATATGGAGGAGAATAGGATTGACCATTGAATTGAGGATATGCCTGATGGTACAGTTCATGACGTTGTGGAGCATAATTCCCAGGAGCTTGAGTTTGCCACGATAGATTAGACTGGTTGCTCCACGCCGGGCTATAGGAATCAGAATAATGGCCATTCCCCGGTCTAGAGAACGGTCTGTTCATATGCTCATAAGAATAATTAGAAAATTGTCCCGCTGTAGGACAATTTCTAATATGATGATAAGGACTATAGCAATATGAACATGGTCCATGGGGTGTTGGAATGCCTCCCCACATGAACTAAACTAATATAATTAACATAAAATAACAACAGAAAAATAAAAATAAAAACTCACAAACGGCCTTTAGGTGCCCTGGAAATTTGGAAGCCGACTGCTGCTAATGCGCTCGATCGCATGGCAGAGTACGCTCGAGTGTACTGCCGCAGATGGGTGTGAGCACAGGAGTGGAGGGATCGAGCGCAAAAGGTGGAGTGCATACATGCGCTCGATCGCACACGATCTGCGCTCGATCCCAGTCACAGTGAAGGCAGCTACGGACCTGTTTGCAAATTCTAAAATAAAACAAAAACAAAACACAAACAAAATTAAAATTAGCAGAAAAATGAATTATTAAGCTAAAATCAATCCTTAAATTGTGACAATAAAACCGTTAAGCAGTCCTCGGCAACGGCGCCAAAAATTGATGTGCTATTTTTGTGACAAAAAATATCAATTATAAAAATAACCACTCGCAATAGGACGAATCTTTGTAGGATACGGCTATAGAGAGGGTGTCGAACCTCAAGGACTGCAGGGGTTTTATTATTAAAATTTAAAAAATTAAAATTAACTTAATTAAGAAGAGATTTGTTTTGATTTTCTTTAAAACTAAAGTGCATGAAAATAAAAGAGATTTAAAATAAGAGAGAGAGTTTAGGGTATTGACTTCACCTCTATCCGCACAACAATGGCTAATCATAATTAATCCCAGAAATTCATTTTATGCATGTTATAAATAAACAAGAAACTACCTTATTAAAGAATAAGCATAATCTATCTTCGGTTGGCACGGATCGTCCACCTAACCACTAAGATGCGGTACGACCCGTCTTCCCTAGGTATAAATTATCAAATTCTTTAAAAGGATACATACAATCAATGAATAGGTGTAACCCATCTTCGGTTGACACGGATTGTCTACCTAAATTACACTAAACTAGGGTATAGTACAATCCGTCTTCCCTAGGCATGGCCTATCAAATCCTATTGATCATATGTCAATTAAACCTATTGTATAACTATCATCCACATAATCACAGAAAACAAGAATGATTTGATTTCAATAAAAGTAAAATACTTTCTAAGACAAGAGAAGAATTTCACAAATATTGATATTGGAATTTAAGAACAATTGCATTTAATAATTAAGAACATAAATCAATTGTAGCAATCCTCATAGTTATACAATCAACATGCATAAATTGAAAATCTAGAAAGTAAATACAATCAAACCATTGTGCTTGGATAGGGCTACATCAACACCCTATTACAGAATTAGCCGCTCATCGGGGTGCTAGGATGGCCTCTTGCCATGGATTATCTCCTCTTCAACTTGTCAAGCCTCCAAGAAGATTTTTGTATCTAAAACTAAGCACACCTTCTCTTGAAGGTTAAGGGTCTATTTATAGGGAGCAAGCCAGTCCTAGAAGCCCTAGGAAACCTAGAAATTTCGGAGATTTAAGTCCAAGTTCAATTAGGATAAAGAAAACCTAAGTCCAAATCGGAATAGGATTCGCCCAGAATTGCGTTCCTATCTTGCGGGGCGATTTTGGCAATGCGGCGCTCCGAATTAGGAAAATGCTATTTCACAATGATTTGTAGAAATTTGAGTTAGCTTTCCAGTGCCGCTTGAATCACCTCAATCGGATATTTGAGCTGAAAGTTATGGCCAAAATACCGAGACGTATGCAGAATCCCAAATTGAATCAAATCCGATTTTGACTCCAATTTGAGAAATTCCGAATTAATCATTTCCTTTATTTGATTAAATTTAACCATGATTGGTTAAGCTTAATCATATCTTCTAGGTCTTCTCAAAGTGTGCTTTTAAGCCCAAAATGAATGGAATTAATTGCATCTTTATTTATAACCTGAAAACATAAAAACAAAACAAAATCAAACAAATAACAACGCTAAGGAATTAACATATGCAAATTAAGGGGCTTGAATGTACAACATTCGGTGCTTATCAGTAGCCCTTCGAATAAGCTTTCCAATGGTTTTTGAACGAATGAATTTGGGGCTGAAACGAGCCAGAATGGTTGAAATTACTGAATCTGCCCTGAACCGGGCGGTTTGACGGATCAGGCGTCAAAATGGTTGATTAATATATATTTACATGTATGCATGACAGATAACTTAACATTTTCTGTCATTCATTAATAAGGACAAAAGTTATTCATAAACCAATCTGAAGGAAATATCATCAAACTCATTTAAATTAGTGTCAAGTGTTTATAAATATTTAAAAGATACATTAAATTTAGTCTAAGTTAGTAAACTTCTATTAATGACGTTAAGAATTTAATGTGTCTTTTAAATATTTATAGACACTTAGCACTATTTTAAATAGAGAAAATTTATGTCCAATTAATAATTTATCTGCAATCAATATGGATGTCAAAGAACAAGCAATTTCTCAATTGTTATTATTTATTTTCTCTTTTCCACATGCAAAAACAAATGCGATATATACGAGGATGTCTTTCTCATTTAGAAAGAAAAAAGAAGGAAAAAAGAGGAAAAAGCTAGAAATGGCATCCAAACCCCACGTCGTCATCTTCCCCTTCATGGCTCAATGCCACTCCATTCCTATGCTGGACCTTTCAAAGGCCCTCAGCTTCCGAGGGCTCAAGATAACAATCATAACCACCCCTTCAAACTCCTCCTTCGTCATCTCCTACGTTTCACAATCCTCAAACAACAACATCCATCTCAGAGAAATCCCATTCCCCCATGCCCACCAACTCCCCAAAGGCTGCTAAAACACCTCCCACCTTCTCTCCCCCAACCAGCAGGGCCGGCTCAGGCCCTAGGCGAGTTAGGCCCTCCTCGCCTAGGGCCCCCAATTTAATAAGGCCAAAAAAAAAATTTTGAGTTAAAAGAAATTTAAAAAAAAAAAAAAAAATTATTTTGGACAAAAAAAAAAATTGAAGGCCCAAATTTTTTTTAATAGGGCCTAAAAATATTTTTTATCAAAATTTAAGGCCTCAATTTAATAAGACCCCAATTAATAAGCCCACTATAAATTTTAAAAATAAATTAAAAAAGGACAAAGTATTAAAGTCTTATACATCATTACGCCAATTCCCTAGAGCTCCTGACGCTACAGTACACACCTGATGCTACAGTACATGCCTACATGATTCACTCATCCTCTTGGCCTCTTTCTAGAAATTTTTTGTTTTTGATGAGAAAATATAAACGTTAGAAATAAAATATTACCATTTATTTTCTATTTATTATTTAGCTATCTAGGGAAAGCCAAGAGCCAAAAATATAAACTGCTGTCAACCATAGGCATTTTAAATATCAGTCTCTATATTTGCCACTTTACCTCTTCTCTTTACTTGCTCTTGTCTGAGTTTTTCTTCTCTGCCTATCTCATCATTTTCTCTTCCTCTCCGACTCCGAGTGACTAAGTCTCTTGTCCTATCTCCAAGAACTGCTTCATAATTCCTTTGCCAAATCAGGTTTTATTGTTCTATTTTTGTCATTTATTTTATTATAGTCATAATTTTTTTTTGATAAATCGTGTTTGTTTAATTTGTTAGTATTTTTAATTAAACATGTCTACTCGAAAATATGCATCTGGATATGAAAAACTTAAAAAAAAAAAAAAAAAAAAAAAAGTAGACAAATTGATTGAATCTCAAAGATGAGCTCTAAATAAATTTGTTATTAGTAATAAACAAAATATTGAGGATAATTTAGGTGAAAAACTCATAAATGAACAAGAAACTCGTCAAAAAGAATTAGAAGATAATGAAAATGTTATTGATGTATCTAAATCTATTGCTACAAATATTTTATATATATATATATATATATATATATTACTTAAAAAAAAATTGAAAATTAGGCCTAATTTCAAAGTTTTGCCTAAGGCCCCAAAATATGTTGAGCCGGCCCTGCCGACCAGCTCCTCCCATTCCTCGCTGCAACAAAACAGCTCCAATCACCTTTCGAGCAGGCTCTCAGAGACATGTCCAAGCTTCCGGACCCACCATGTTGTGTTATTTCCGACACTTTCTTGGGGTGGACCAACGGATCCTGTAGGGCTTTGGGAATGCCCCGGCTGGTTTTTCATGGGATGGGGGTGTTTGCAATGGCGGTGAAGAAATCATTATCCATCCACCAAAACCCCAACAAGTGTTTGACGAAGTCGTCGTCCGACACGGAACATGTCCACATAACAGGACTAATGCAGCTTCGATTTCCGCTCACAACGGCGGATTTGCCTGATTCCCTTAGGCAGATGGATAGTTGCTTGTCAGAGTTCTTTGTGGAGGCTGAGAAATCTGATTTGGGAAGCTGGGGTGTGATTGTTAATAGCTTTATCGAGCTAGAAAAAGACCATGTTGCTCCATTGGAGTGTTTGTACGGGAATGAGAGTACAAGGGCATGGTGCATCGGTCCATTATTTTTGTATGATGATCAAATGGAGGGAGGGGGAAATTATTATGAGGAAATTGACAGTTTTTTAAAGCTGCATGAGCAAGAAGAAAAATCAGTGATATATGTGGCATTCGGGTCCCAGGCGGATTTGTCAGACACCCAGCTTGATGAATTGGCTTATAGCCTGGAACAATCCGGAGAAAATTACATCTGGGTCGTACGATCAAAGACTTGGGACCCACCGATCATAGGGAGAGGACTGATTACTAAAGAATGGGTGGAGCTGGGCCACCGAGCTATTGGCGGGTTTTTGAGCCATTATGGATGGAATTCGGTGTTGGAGAGCCTGTCGATGGGGGTTCCAATATTGGCGTGGCCCATGCAAAATGAGCAGCACCTGAATGCCAAGTTCTTGGTGAAGGAGGTCAAGCCGGCGCTCGGGGTTCCGGCGGTGGGCCGGAACTGGAAGGTTGTGAGGCGGGAAGTGATTTGTGAAGCGGTGAAAGAGTTGATGGGAGGAAGGAGAGGGAAGAAGGCAAGAGAGAAAGCAATTGAGTTGGGGAAATTGGCAAAAGAGAGCAGTCCAGGTTGGTGGGTCTTCTTACAAGTGCTTGGATGAGCTAATTCACCAGCTTCCTCTTGGGAATGCCATCCATCATTGAATTTGAGCACTCTATATTTGGATTAGGTGATTACCTTTTTAACAGTTTAAATTTAATTTTAAGTTATTTATGAAAAAAAAAATATATGATAAAATTAAATTTAGATAGTTAAAAAAAATTTTTAAAAAAAAATTAATTTAATTTCAAGCTATGAAGCAAATTGGTTGGTTGTAATAATTGATGAAATTCATATGCAATGGAGAATTAAATATAAAGTGGAATAAATAGAGAAATTTAGACTATATTTTGCAGTTGGTTCGGTGTTAAGACATTTATGTCCACCACTAGGATAGAGCGCTATAGGGCTACATTGTGCTTTAATTACAATACAAATGATCCTTATTTATACAAAATGGAAAAATATATATACATTGGCCCCCCGAACAAACACCTATTTTACAATTACGCCACCAAACTTTAAAATGTGACATTGAGACCACACATACTACCATCTTGTGTCAAATTAAACACTTTTATATTTTTCTTCCCAAAATCCCCTTGAAAGGGCTCCACACCCTTTGAACACTAAAAAGTCTAGAGATGTTAGAACCCCATAAAAACACCCTAATGATACAATAAACTATCTAGGGACGTTAGAAACCCGTCATGAAACCTAGATGACATCCAGATGACTACCAAGTAATGTTTACATGCCAAATTTCAATGGAACACACAAGGACTCATCTTTTCACACCAAAACACTTGGGCGATAAAGAAATTACAAGTAAAATTTTGAACATTGAATGAGACCAAAATCTAAAGCCTAACAAGCCTGTGAGGCACACCCACTCGCACGCCTAGTGCTGTAACTTCTTTTTGTATGCAAGGTTTTTCAATAGCTTTAGCAAAATTTAATTGCCTGCTACGTCAACAGAGACGAACATATGCATAGATCGGGGTGGACCATAACAACCCCCGGTTTTGCAATTTTTTATTAAATATACTTTCAAAATTTGCACTTGAGACTACACATTTTAGCTTGGCCCTGGCCCAAAAGAAAGTAGTCCAACAATTTTTTTGCTTTGGCCTCCACACATAACACATAAACCAATTCCAGAATTTGAATGCCTGGACCCATCAAAAACATTCCATAATTTTTAAGAATGCATTGGACCTCTCAAAAAATTCATATGCCCGTAATGTCCCAAACCCATGAATTAAAATGTCATACTTCTTTCGCCAAAATCCATATTGTTTTCATGAGTGCAGATGAGGAGAATGCAGTTTTTCATATAGAAGTTTGGACCAATTCTTTCCCAGCAGTAGAATTCTGGACCAACTTACTAGTTACTACATTATACATTTGTCTCTGGAAGCATCGAAGTAGTGCTGCCACCCCCTTTCCTTTTTTCTTTTTTTTTTTATTAAAAAAAATCAGAAAATTAAATTTTAGTTTAATATATTTATATTTTTTTATTAAGAGTGACATGTGTCACCATTTTATTAGCATTCACGTGACATCTAACATAATTTTCGTCAAATGTTTTAATAGAATTTGACTATATGGACTAAATTGTTTTTTTTTTTTTGCATATTCTAAGGACCTCTAAGTTCACTTTCATACGACATAAAGCGATTTGTAATTTAGGCCACCTATATGGTCTAATTTTACATTTATCCTATTTTTTGAATTCTAGACCAATTTAATTTAATTTCAAGCTATGAAGCACCAAACTTTATTTTTTGTATGTATCCACCCTTGGTTTTTTTTTTTTTTTTTGGTTTAAATAAAAAGTTTTGTGCTTTATTAATTTTGGGAAAAGTCCATGTACCGCCCAAATTACTACCAAATTGACAATGTCTCCCTCCCCCCTCCCTCCCCCCCCCCCAAAACTTCGAAAAATTGTCAATGAGCCCCCTAATGACTGAAATACCCATAATAAAAACTAAAACTAAAAATTTTAAAAATAAAAAAAGGAGTGGCAGTTTAAAAAAAAAAAAAATCATTCTTTTAAAGAAAAAAATTATTATTATTATTTGTTTTGGAATTTATAGGGGTATTCTTGTCTTTTTTACAAAAATTTATAGTTATTTTGGTCTTTTTGCAAGCCTTGAGAGGGACATTGGTATACATATTTGAACACTGTTCTAGCCCAAAAACCTAAGCTAATAGGCTTACGTTCACTTATGCATATTAAGTTTTTTTTTTTTTTTTTTTTACTTTCTCATCATGAGACTCAACACTCACACTCATATTATTTTTTTTTAAATAAAAAAAAAACCGTGGTTAGTTAAAGAGATTTTTTTATACTTTTCCCAGAAGAAAAGAAGAGAGAAATATTGTGATCTGAACACCGCAAAGAGTAGTGAATGATCAGTTTGCTTCATGATGATGTTGATAATGGTGGCCATGGTTCATGGGCTTTATGGTTTCCGCTCCACTCAAGTCGTTTTCATTCTCTCTCTCTCTATGCGAGTAATAATGTTTTCTCTAATCTTTTTATAATCTTGCAGTAAAGGGCACCGAAAGGCCAAAGGAAAGATGGATACTGGAGTCAAAAGAATAAAAATTGAGCCTCTGAATAATTTGATGCAATCTCTCCCCTTTGGCGTTAAAACAAACTGCAAAAGGGATGGAATGATGCAATTCCAATTTTCAAATTTGAATAACAAAAACAAAAAATTTAAAGGTATTTTGGTATTTTTTATAGCCTCTGTGTTAAGAGTTAATGCCAAAAACTGACAGAGGAGTATATTGCATTAAATTAAAAGTTTGCGGGCTGAATTTGAGAGTTTTTGGACTTTAGTGAGTCTTCTAAAAACTCATGAAAATTCATGACGCTGCTGTTCAAGAAACTTTGTGAAGTTATATATATATATCCCAGAAGAAGGAGGCCAAAAGAATCAAATATACACAAATTTTGAGCTTCTTGTTTTTATTTCCTTGGAACTTGAAATTTATTCCTCCAGTTCATGGCCAAAGTAAGTCATTGTATATTCATCAAAACGGAAGGCCATCATTTTTCCTCCTGTCAGCTTTGCGATTATGTCAACAAAAGCATAAGAATCTATTTTTTTATTGTCCAGGCAAAACGGTGCGTATTGGGTTGGATTGACGGACATTATAAAGTTAGAAGAAAATGTAACGGGAGGGTTTATAACACTTTTTCGATAAACTTAACGAGTTAAAAGCAAAAAATAAAATAAAATTGGGAGCATTATTAATTTTCACGCATTGACCTAATGATTTATTATAAACTTACCCTAATTTTTTTTTAAATATATACTTTATATTAATATTTTTTATGTTGTGAATAAAAAATGATTTTTATAGGTTAATATGATTGTATAAAATATTAAAAAATATATATTAACAATTTTTCATACATGCCAAACGCTAAAAAATAGTTTCAACAGAAAATATTTTTCTATTTTCTGTCCAAATAAATAAATTCTTAATGTTAAAATAGAGAAAATTACAACCCTATCAGAATTTCCCTGAATCATTTCCAAACTTACCATCTTATAAGCTTAAACACTAAAGAAAATGGTGGACAAAGGGCAAAAGAGAGTTGGTGAGCCATTTGGTGATTTCGTTCTAATGCTATTTTTTTTAATTTTTTTTTTGGGGGGGGGGGGGACATGTCTGTATAAGAGGAGAAGAAAGATTTAAACTAGTGACTTTCGCTTCATAAGTCATGATCCCAAGCTGATTGAGCTACCTCTTGGAAACCCATTCTAAAGTTTTTCCTGCTTCTTTTTGTTTTGTTTTTGTTTTTTTTTTTTTTAAGATTCTTTCGACCTTAATGCTCATGCTTTGCAGCACTCATGTCACGATACTATAGCTAAGACTTAGTGATCAAGTTTGTTTTCTCTACCATTGAATCTGCGTGGCCTATTACTATAAAAGTCAAGTCAATTAAAAATACTAATGCAAAAATGACTTGAAAATGACTTATAGGATTAGTCCTTTCATTTCATTGTGTTAAAATGGTTGAAGCATGAGGCAATGGATGGTGACCGAAGCACGCATGTTCCAAAAACTAATCTATCTCATCACTCTCAATTGGGCTTCAATGAGAGCAAGTGCTCATTGCACGACAAAGAAAATATTTCGTTTTTTCTTTGCCGAGCTGGCGCACTATAACAATTTGTTCTCTTCCTTCAAACATTTGAAAAATGGGACACAAAATTAATTTAACTCTTTTAACATATATTATAAGAAAGTTGGTGAAAAACAAACGGTCTTAATTAATTTGGCCGATAAGATTCTTTTACTAACTCTTAAAAATAAAAAAAAAATAAAAAAATTATTTGACAAAATGCTCTTCAAGTAGTTAATGTTGCGAATCGAAATTTATAAGATGCTTGATTGGCATATTGTTTATGTTAGAAGGGAGGCAAACTCTACTACCCGCGAGTTAGCCAAAGCGACGGTTCAATAAATCATAGACCAAATTTGGATTGGAGAAATTCTTATTATATTTATAATATTGTTTTGTTAGCACATGTTGTTACCGTGCATAACAATGAAGAATAATATGAAATTCGAAAAGAAAGAGATCAAGAGAGATTCAAGACACAGATTTATGTGTTCGGCAATGTGTATATGTCTACAGGAGACAGCAGCTATATTTTTTTATTCAATGATTTAGGGTTACAACATAATATATTTATAGGAAAACCCTAATTATAAGTATTTTGGAAAACTCCAAAATACCCCCCCCCTCCCCCCACATAACTTATTTGTCTCTAAGCCCACATAAACTAATTACATCCAATGTGCCTGTAGTAGAATATGAGCCACTTATTCCAACAACGCAACATGCTCTATTTTTATAAGAAAAAAAAATACTTCATTGATATGTACACAAGGGATGTAACAACTCACTTCAAAAACTATTTTTCCCATCTGTTTTTAAAGTTAAGAAGTATAACTTAATTTCAAGAGTAATGTTATTATTCACATTTATTTTATATTGTCTAACATTGTTGCCTTGTTGGCATAGTTTAAGTGACTTCTTTTGTCAGTTGCTTAAAATACCCAACGTGACTAATGTGAAGAGTAGCATTACTTTAATTTGAAAGATCTATATAACCTTTGGACTTTGATGCAAATGATATAAATATCACCCTTGGATTTTGATGTAAGTGTGCAATTTTAGTCCCTATATTTTCAATTTGAATAATTTAGCCCCTGCGCAATACATCTTTGACAAATTTAACCGCTCTGTTAAAATTTTCTATTAAATCTAACCTATGTTTTGTTAAATAAGTTGAATATTTACCATAATTTTTTTTTTCCCAATAATTGGTATGCAACATAAATCCATGGATCTATTAGTATGATAATGTTGCTTACAAGGAACGGATGGCGACTGAAAGCAAAAGAATCAAGACAAGTAGTAGATGACAAATAATGAAAATACTAGAAAATAATGGAATTATTAAATTAAAAATAGCAACCAATGGTAGTGATCATATGATTAGCTAGCCGAGTGAGAGAGAAGACAAACGTAGAAAAATGAATTATTATTATTATTTTGTTTTTCTAAATGTATAAATTGATGCTTAGCGGCTAAGATTAGAGGGAATATTCCATTCTTTCTTTATATTTTTTGGACCCTAATATATAACATATCACATCCGTTAATAACTTAATATTGTGTGTTTGAAGTGGTTGGCATAGAAAAAACATAAGATAAAGGAGAAACTTGAGAAAACCTTATAAACTTTTACGCGTTTTGAAATTATCCTCACAAAGTTCAAAAACTCTCAATTAAGGATATCGAACTTTCAATTTGTTTCAATTACCATTTTCGTTAAGATTTTTCATTAAATCTTGTAAAATTTTTCAAAATATATAAAAAATTATAAAGTTTTAAACATTTACTTTTTATAAAAAATATATTTTGTAATATCTTTACAGTTGACTCCCAATATGATAATAATATTAAGGGCTAATTACATTGTTAGTAGGTTTTTACTTTTATTTTTTTATTTTTTCCCACATAGGTTTCAAATCATTTTATATATGATACATGACGTATGGGAAAGTAGTAATTTAGTACCTCTGTCACATTCTGTCACCCAAACTAACATAATGCACGTGTTGTCACATACAAATGTCACATGTCCTAAAAATAATTAAAATAATTAAAAAAACTAAACCCTAAAAAAAATAAAAAATAAAAATAAAAATTATGGGATGGCCAAGCCACCCCCAGAGGGCATGGGGGTGGGCAATGGCCAAAAAGGAGTGACTGGGCCACCCCCATCATTTTTCAAAAAAAAAATTTTTAAGGGTTTAATTTTTTTTAAGACATATGGTATTTGTATGTGACGACATTGGCATTCCGTTAGTTTAGGCTAACGGAGGAAGGAGGAATGATACAGCCTCAACTTGCGGTTAACTTGGGGCCAACTTTTTTCTTATTTTTTTTAATTTATAAAAATAATAAAATTAAAAATTAAAAAAGTTTCTAGAACAATAATTTTTATTTTGGTAATTCTTTTATTTGGTATTTTTTAAAAATAAAAATTTTATTTTTATTCATAATAATGACCAATTTTTTTTATAAAAAAAATGATCATTATTATGAAAAAAAATATAATTTTTTATTTTTTAATTTAAAAAAATAATTAACTCTAATATTAAAAACGTGAAAGGAATCATTGAAAAGTGGCAAGAATGTCAGAGTGGATTGCGGTCCCCGTGCATTTGGAAGATAAGCACAAAGGGGAGGGCTTCCTTTTTTCTAACATCGTGGTCATGGGCGCGTTTAGAAAATATTGGGCTACGCCAGTGGGCCCTTTGATAGATAGCTTTCAACCTGACCGTATAAAGTGTGATGACTATTGACTACAAGTGGCGGGCGCATCCAATCAGATAAAACATTCCACGTCAGTTTCGTGGACACCTCATCTGTCGCGCCAGATGATATTCACCTTCCACCTCGACCTCATCCATGATGTTTCATTCGTATTCACGTGAATCTCCTCCTTTGTCCCCTCCTACATACCAAAATGCCTTCTTTCTTCCACTAATTTTCCTACATGCCAACTTCATTTTACGTAAAATTTCAATTTTTTTTTTTAAATTATTTTTTTAGTGGTTTATGAAAAATTAACGTTATTTGTTGACATGGGTAAATTCGATGTATATTCTATTCATTGTCCAAATATAAGGAAAGATAAAAATCCTTCTAGTCTACTAGTTTGTGTAAAAGTTGGATTCTACTTTTATAGATTGATTTGAATGGACATTGGACAAAACACTCACTATCAAGTTTTACATCAAATATCAAACTAACGACATACAAGATAAAAAGTTTTAAAGGAAGACGGCTGCATGTTATTTACAATTGGAACCAAATGTTTATCCAATGACTAATTTTTTTTAAAGTGTTGAATGAGAAAATTTTAGATTGCAAGGAAATGCAAAAGAAGAACAAAGACTTATCACTTCTATAAACAAAGACGATTCAAAGACTTGGTGGCATCTTCATCACTACTAAGGTTTGAATTTTTTTTGGATAAAAATAATTATTTGGGACGATGCATTTGAAGAAGTCAAGCCTTACCCATTCCGTATGGAGGCAGGGCACCTTATACAGATTCAAGTTTTATCTTTTAGGAGTGAATACAAGAAGTGGCGCTATTTAAAAACTTTTCCATTAAAAATAAAAAAATAAAAAATAAAAAAACCTAATCGAAGTCAACTTTACTGTATCCAAAAACTAATTTACCAAACATGTCTCTTAGGTCTTAAACGTGGCAAGATGTTTTTCATAAATGCTTATAAAATAATAATAGTGAAAAAAAATTAAAAAAAAAAAAACCCGGCTAGAGAAGAGGAAAGAAAAGAGAACACAAAGTTTAGTTGGATGACTTAATGGCAAGTCACATCAAGCATATATACCATGTTGATCGAGGACCCAGATCCTCTCCATTTCTTAATCTCATATTTTACAAGGGTAGATGACCATTTTATATTTTTTTTAATTATTTTACTATTGTAGAAAGGAGGACCGGAGCCTCTCTATATCCTTTGAAATGGAGAGGATCCTTCTCCATGATATATCGATTCTTTTTTATATAAATATTATTAAAGTGTTAGTTGCTCCTTAATTTATATCAATAGTGTAAGATTAATAAATTAATATTCTTATAGTATAATATTAGTTCAACTTTATTTGGCAGAAAAGATAATAATGATGTAACAACTCACACTTTAGAAAGTTAGTGGATTGTGATGACATTATCTATGTGTGTCAAATTTTATATTAGTTTTTTTACTAAGTGGAATTAAATTTTATAAATAATTTGAAGGAATTGTAATTATAATTTGACTAATTTTATTAAAATAATAACGTAAATATGAGTAATGCTTTTTCTGTATTGTAATATATTTTTTTTTTTGATTTGATGCCTTAGTTTGACGGGATTGTAAAGTTCTCCTTAACACGATGTATGTTAAAATATAAAAAATAAAAAATAAATTACTAATAAGAAGTGAGAGAAATTTAAGTGGTTCAAGCATAGAATCTTACGTCCATGGTTAGTAAATGTGTTTATATTAACTTGATTATAATTGTTATTATATAATTAAAATAACGTGACAGTAAAGATTGATTTTAATTTTTTAATTTTTTAACATAGTTAAAGAAGATGCATGGATGGCAGTAGCGAAATTTTCCACCTTTTTGTTGGTCCTTTTAGGAGAGATGAACCCAAGCCGAAAAGTCCCCTCAAAGACATTTTGTCCTTGTTCCCAAGAGAGAGATAGAGATATAGAGACAATGGAGAGAGAGAGAGAGAGATGAGAGATTAAGAAACATAGATGGTTTGGTGCTTTTCAAGAAAGATTCCCACATTAAACACCACGTGAACCCAAACAGAAAGTCCCCTCAAAGATATTCTGTCCTTTGTTCCCAAGAGAGATAGAGAGAAGAGAAAGAGAGAGATGGCTCTTTCCGGCGAAGAATTTGACGTGATTGTGGTGGGTGCAGGCATCATGGGCAGCTCCACCGCCTACCAACTTGCGAAAAGGGGCCAAAAAACGCTCCTACTCGAGCAATTTGATTTCTTGCACCACCGGGGCTCATCTCACGGCGAGTCCCGCACCATACGTGCAACCTATCCGGAGGAATACTACTTTCCGATGGTGATCGAGTCATACAAGCTTTGGGAGGAGGCTGAGTCTCAAATCGGGTACAAGGTCTACTTTAAGGCCGGACATCTCGACATGGGGGACTCCCACGACAAGAATATACGTGGCATCATACAAACTTGCCACAAACACTCCGTCTTGCATGAAGTTCTCGACCGCCGCCAAGTGGCAGACAAGTTTTCTGGGAGGTTCGACATTCCTGAGAATTGGATTGCCGTGTTTACCGAGTATGGTGGGGTTATAAAGCCCACAAAGGCAGTGTCCATGTTCCAAGCGCTAGCATTTCAAAGGGGTGCTGTTCTGAGAGACTGTACGGAAGTAAAAGATATTAAAAAAGACAACGGCATCAAAGGGGGAGTGTGGGTTTACACCAGCAATGGAGAAAAGTTTTGGGGTAAAAAATGCGTGGTGACGGTCGGGGCTTGGACGAGAAAGTTGGTTAAGAGGGTAAGCGGGGTTGAGCTGCCTATACAACCATTGGAGACGACAGTGTGTTATTGGAGGATTAAGGAAGGGAATGAAGAGAAGTATGCAATCGGAGGGGATTTTCCAACGTTTGCATGCTACGGGGAGCCATATATATACGGGACGCCGTCGTTGGAGTATCCGGGGTTGATCAAGGTGGCGGTGCACGGCGGGTATCCGTGTGATGAGGACAAGAGGCCATGGGGGCCGGGAATGGGGTTGGGGAGTTTGAAAGAAACGGTTGAGGAGAGAATGTCAGGGTTGGTTGATTCTGGGGCGCCGGTAGCCACTCAATTGTGCATGTATTCGATGACACCTGATGAGGATTTTGTGATTGATTTTTTGGGCGGGGAGTTTGGGAAGGATGTTGTGATGGGAGGTGGGTTTTCGGGGCATGGATTCAAGATGGGTCCGGTGGTGGGGAGGATACTGGCTGACCTTGTGCTTACTGGGGAGGCAAAAGGGGTGGAGCTAAAACACTTCAGGATTCAAAGGTTTGAGGAGAATCCTCTTGGGAATGTCAAAGATTTTTAAGGAGATTCAACTCTACTCTTTTATCCTCAATAAATTGATGATCCGATTCAATAAAAACCCGTTTGCATGTGTTTGTAATAAACATTTTGCGGCCGTTGACGTCTTATCTTTTATTACGCTGGAGCTACTCTTATCTTCTATCTGCAATCGCTATCTCCCTCTCTCTCTATCTCTCATTCAATTCTCATGCAAGAGCACAGACAATGGATCAGTATTCCATACTATTTCTTTAAAATTTTAAAATTACGTAATTTATACTATAGCTTGAAAATATTACTTATTAAAAATGTAGCTTGTTAATATAGGTAATAAAAAAGAATTTTCCTTTTAAAAGACTCTCCTTCTACTTTTATAAAGACTTTTTTTATTCATAAAATTAAAAAATAATTTTTTGTCTAAAATTTTTTTACAACATAGAGAATAAGAACTTGATAAAAACATACTCAATTTTCAATTATAATATACCTCATTTTTAATAAATAGCATTTTTTTTTAAAGCATTTTAATGCTAAAAAATAACCAAAATTTCGTAATTTTAAAATACAATTTAAAAAAATTGTTGAGAATTCTAATTCCAGACAATGTCAGTAGCGCATACGTACAAGAAACAAATGTACACTTGCTGCTTTAAGGTCCCACAAGGAAACCAGACAGAAAAAAAAAGACCACATTCGTATGGTTCACAGGCTATGAAATGACTTCAATTGGGGTGGTTTTCCCCATGCCACCCACTTTGGTATTTCATCATCTTACTGTCAACGAATTAATGGATGATGATTTCTCTGAAGAGGATTATTAATTGGGGATATCTTCCGTTCGGTCATGGCATAAATGGCTTAATTTACGCCAACCAACCAGGTGATGACACATCAGCTTCTTTTAAGTTATAAAATGTAATTACCCACACTACATACCACCCCTCTTAAAATCAATCCATCGTTGCAAAGTGAAATCGAAAAACGCAGTCCCTGCTTGTTGCCCACCGGCTGCCCACTGCCCACCGCCCCGCCCAGCAGGCCGTTCCCACCGCTCCCGCCCAACAGTCTGACCACCACCCCCACCCAGCAGGCCGTTCCCCAGACCAGCAAGCCGTTCCCCTGCACCCACGCCCAGGCCGATCCCATGTCCAGCCCACCGCCCAGCCGGCTGCCCACCGCCCAGCAGCCCACTGTTGGAAGTCGAAATAGCCTGAAATCGCTTGAAATCGGCTTCAAAATCACCTGAAATCAACTTCGAAAATCCAACGCCCCCAGCAGGCCGATCCCCCGTCGATCTGGCTGCCCACCGCCTAGCACCAGGAGGTTGCCCACAAACACAAACATAACATATATTTATTGTAAAACTCCAACAATCAGTGAAAAGGGAACCTTTAACGGCATCCTAATTGATATCCTTAAAGTTACATAAAAACCATTTTACACTTCCATACTCTAGATGACAATAATACAAAATCATTATTGAAACAGGGGAATACTACACACAAAAAATTGGCACTAAGGGCACAAAAAAAAGGGACACTAATACTACACAAAACATTTTTCAAACTAAAGTTACAACCCCAACTCAAAACACATGTAGTAGTAATCACAAAATTTCTCAGAACTCACGGGCGGAGGACTGATTTTTTCAAATTCCCTCGGGGCCAGAGCAGTGGTGGTGAATCGTCGGAGTAGTCTGGCGGAGTGGGCTTGGTGGAGCTGGGCGTGGGCGGAGCTGGGTGGCTGGTTGGTGCAAAGCTGAGCTGCGTGGGCTTCGGGGGAGGTGGCAGCGTGGGCTTCGCGGGGAGGGGGCAGCGTGAAACCAACGTGAAACCAAGCTTCTCTGTGAAGCTTGGTGTTTGGGTCTTTTTCTTTTTTTTTAGCAGCAATGTGGGTTATTATCATGTAAAACCAAGTTTATTTTATATGTTGAAACATAATGAGGTGGCAGCATTTGAGTGGAAGGCAGAAAACATGAGTTTTCTGCCTTGACCGTATAGCAGCAGCACTCTTATTAATTTGTATGCTTAGAATTTAGATGACATTCCGAGGGTGTTAATAATTTGTTTATATTTTTGGGTTAATAATTTTTTTTATATTTGAATTTTGAGGTTTTTAAAATTTTTTTTTTTTTAAGTTTTAAAACATAATAAAATTAGTATCTCAGATTTTGAAAAAGACCGAATCACCACCTTCAATTTGAAAAATTTTATGAGGGTGGTTGAGCCACTCCTAAGGCCGGTCTGGGGGTGGCTCGGCTATGGGGTGGTTTCGGCCACCCCTTTTTGGCAGCCACCCCCAAGGTCAAACTTAGGGTGGCTGGCCACTCTCAGAATTTTTTAAACTGAATGTAGTGATTCGGACTTTTCTAAAATTTGAAGTATTAAATTTCTCATGTTTTAAAATTCAAGAAGAAAAATTAAAAAACTTTAAAACCCAAATACCAAAAAAGTTATTAATTCTATATATTTTTATAAATTTAATAAATTAATTATTAAATTTATGAAACCTATCATTGACTTATAGTGTACAAATTAGAAAAAATAATGACATAACACAAATCATTTGATTTGATGGTGGATAGATAGCTTTAAATGTGTGTTGACATGGAATGTTGAGGGTCATTGGATATATGGAACGGCCAAAGAATTGCCGATCCATCCTATGCCCTCTCTTTCATCATCTTGAAGGTTCTAGCTACTATTTCAAATTAGATTAACACGTGCTATGTATCTATTTTGTAAAACTCTAAAGTAACAATTCTAATTACTATCTTCTTATGTGCCATAATACAAATATAAATACTTGGAAGTAACAATTTTTACAGTATATATATATATATATATATATATATATATAAAGAATTAAATACTATATATTACAAAATCAACAAAGAAATCGACAATAGCAATATAACGATCACATGAAACCCTGCCAGATTGTGTATAAAAAGATGGATGGCTTTAGCTTACTAATGTAGATAAATTTTTAAAACAAAACAAGACCAAAAACAAAAACAAATGGGTGTTCCTACCAAAGGCCATCAATCATGTCTTGAAAATCTTGGCACAATCTTGATGCAGCAAGTGACTTGAGTCCCTTTGGCAAATTATTTTTGTCTGAGATAGTGTAGTTGATGTAGATTAATGTAGTATAAAATTTTAAATTTTTTGTATTCAAAAGTGAAAAAATTGTATTTTTTTTTTTAATGATTTTTTATTTAAATAATAATAAAAAGTGAATTATGTGATATAAAAAATGAAAAAGTGAATATTTTTATGTTAATGTTTTTGGAGAAAAGTAGCATGAACAGTAAAAAAGGGCAAAAAAAGCTTTGCGTAGGTACTAACGAATCTTTGCAAATTTTTTTAATTTTTTCTTTTTTCTTAAAAATAGAGTTATTTTGAGAATTTTGACAAGATTTTACCCAATATTCCCAAAGATGGAGACATTGTAAAAAATTTAAAGTTTGATACCTAAATTGAGAGTTTTTAAACATTAAAGTTGTAATTTCAAAACACATGGAAATTTAAGATAAATTTTGTGAAATTTCTCCTAATATTAAAATTGTAGCAGGAATGTCAATTTTTGAAAAATGTTGTCTATTCTTTAAGGAATAGTTATTTCTCTTCGTAAGAATATTTATTTCCATAGAAATAACTCCTAAGAATAGATCCTTATCAAATGAAAAAATAATTATTCTATAAAAATAACCTTTCAATTTCTAAAATCTATTCTCCTCACCAAACAAGACCTTAATGTGAATTGTGGTCCCGTGCGTTTGGAAGATAAGTAGAAATGGCTTGGGTGTGTTTGGCAAATGAATGGACCAGACCAGACTCAAAGACCCAAAAAATTTCTCTCAAAATTAATTCCAATATTTTTAACTTTTTTTTCTCACATCAATCAAATCTTCTACAATTTCGATACACTTCTTTTTTCAAGTCTTTTGCCAATCACACTAGGGGTTCTTTTTATAACATCAAGATTCATTCTAGGGGTGGCAAAATGGGTACCCATACACGACCCGATTATGACCCGCGGGTACCCGTTACACGATTAGCCTATACCCAGACACGATCCGTTTAGCTAAACGGGTAATCAGGTTTGACACGATTATGACACGAAAATAATCGGGTAACCCGACACGACCCGTTTTACCCGTTTAAAATAACCGGGTCTAAACGGGTAGACACGACCCGATACGACCCGACACGACCCAATTACCCTAAACTATAAATTTTTTTTAAAAAAAAATTAAAATTCAAAATTGTAATAATAATACTAATACATCAATATAGTCAATGCAAAAAAATTGAGTTCTAAGAGATTAAAGGCTTTAATAAAGGATAAGAAAAAAAAAAAATTGGAAAGTGACCATAATTGACAAATTGTACTCCAAAATAAATTATTAAACTCATAATTTCACATAAACTTAAAAGTTAAAAGTTAAAACAAGTAAGTTCATTTATTAAAATAGTCCACTTATAATTTAGTCTCACATGTAACAAAAGTGTTAAAAAATTAATTTGAACAAAGATACAAATTCTCAGACATTTTTTTTAGCATCCAACCCTGGGCCAAGACTCAATATTTTTGAATTCCATTAGAGCCATAGAAGACCAAGACCCTTATTTAATTGTGCAAATACATTTATCAAAATGTGTAATATAATAGAATAGTTATAATTTAAGTGATTTTCATTTTAGCAACGACAAGGTAAAGTACAGTAAAGTTTTTCTAAAGATCACAAATTTGCTATCCGAAACAAACAATGACATCAATGCTTAGGGAGTTCTTCATTAGTAGACATTAGAATTTCATCTGTAGTGTTTTACATGCATGGGCCAGCAATTAATTGAGTTTTTTTTTTTTGTTTTTTTTTTGAAGCAAAATTAATTAATTGAGTTAATTAGCACCAATAATTCCATATCATTAATTTTTGTATATATAGTCCAGTACTGATCAACCATGCCTATCCTCTCTTATCATCATCACTAGACCACCTTTTCCAGCTCTAATACAATACAATGGGAGAGTGAGAGACCGAGTGAGAGGGAGTCAGGGAGAGGGTTAGGTTACAGAATACAGACTGATTTTTTGTTCAAAAACCAAAATGGTAAAGAGTAATCAGTAAAGTTAGTTAAGTAACTGACGTGAGAGTTGTGAGACTCGTGAGTGAGCTGTGAGTCGTTTGACTCTCCTCAGTCCTCACGCGAAAAAAAAAAAAAATACAAAAAAAAACCGGGTCGGCGGGTCCAAAAATCGTCTCATGGTCGCACTCCAAGACAAGACCGGTGGTTTACGGGTCGACCCGCCAGACACGAAATTTTGGGTCTTAATCGGGTAGACTCGATTACGACCCGAACCCAATTAGTCCAAACCCAATACTTTTTTTTTTGTGTCGGGTTCGCGGGTCGTGTCAAAATTGCCGGCCCTATTCATTCATGCGTTTGGAAAATATTGGGCCGGGCCCTTTGATATATAGCTTTCATCCTGACCGTACAAAGTGTGATGACTACAATACAACCGGCGCTTGTACGTACAACTCGACCTCACCATGATGTTTCCTTCGTATCCACGTGAATCTCCTCCTTTGCCATTCATACCAAAATGCCTTCTTTCTTCCACTAATTTTCCTTCATACCAACTTAATTTTACGTGGGTTTTTTTTTTAATTATTATTATTATTATTTTTTATCTTCCTTGTGTTTTGCAGCTATATTGTATTTCGTTGCTTGTTTGTGTTGTGGATTATTGTCTCCCCACTTTATTGTGTTTTGCCTTTTTATCGGTGTAAACTTTTGTAGCCGCTTTAGTAGTGGATCTTCTCTCTTCTTCAATCCTTGTATTAGACTATGACAGTACGTCTTCAGCTTCTTTTAGATAGCTGTTGCTATTTCCAAGTAAAAATTCATATAGGTTCACCTTACTCTGTGCTCCTTTTGCTTTTGTAATTGTCTTATGCAGTCTCTTGAGAGGATTGAGTCACTCGTTTGACCTATTTCTTACCTATTGCAATTATTTTTGCACTGTTTTAGTTTATTTTGACTATGTTGTTGGGAGTTCACCCATTTTTCGGTTTTAGGATCACATAGTCACTATTTATTTCGAATTAGGAGCGGGAAGAATCGTCTCTTATAACCATTTTTCCTTATTCAATTAGGAAGAAAGAAAAAAACTTACTTTTATGTGAATTTTTTTTTTTTCCCTTAATACTTCAATTAATACAATTTCTAATATGAGAGATTGTAATAGATTATAAAGGGGTTGGTTCAGTACTTGGACAGCCTGGGACTTGAGTATGCTTTTCAAGGTCTTAGATTCAAAACCTATTGAGTGCAAATTGCTTTTTTGGGCCATCGGACTGGGGGTTCACTCCTTAAATTAACCGAGATACACTTGTGAAAAACTCCTTACTGATAGCCTGTGCACTCTCAGAATTAGTCAAAATGAAGCTCCAGGTACCCGTGCCAAATCAAAAAAAACATGTTATATAAGAGGTGACAAACTATAAGCATACACTAAATGCTATTGTTTTTTTTTTTTTTTTTTTTTTAATGAAAAATTAACTTTATTTGTTGACTTGGACATTCTATATCTTTACTTAAAGATATATAAAAATTGGGAATGGCTTTCAAACAGTAAATTTTCTTTTGCACTTTGAATTTACTATTTTATCTTTACTCTTTGTTTATGATGATTTAGTTAGATAAGGTTATTTTTGTCTTTTAACATTTCTTTAGATTGCAAAAGTACTAATTTGCCCTTCCTAAATCTAATGAATTTAAAAAATTGTTCGAATATTTTTGTCTTTTATATTTAAATTACCATTTTGCCCTTTGAGTATGTAAAGGGTCAAACTTTTTTAGACAGATTTTTTGATCTTTTACTAAGGAAGGAATGGGCGATCTCAGACCCAGCAACTTTTAATATTTCTACCAACTCTATTAGGTGCGTTTGGGAGTGGGTTTTTTAAAAAATAATCTGCGATTTTAAACCAAATTGTAACTTTAGGGTGTTTGAGATTGCGATTTTAAAAACGCAAATTTTAAAATCGCAAAAAAATCTGCGATTTTCATAAGCTGATTAGAGAGTGCTTATTTGAAAAAATGCGAATTTAAAACAAAATCACGATTTCTATTAAAAAGATATTTGGCGCAATAATTACCTTTTTTAAAATGGGAATGAAAAAATACCAAGAATACCCACCTAAAATATATTAAAACCCTTCTTTTTTCTCTTTTTTTTTCTTCATCCTCTCTGTCTTGTTCATCCTTATTGGTAATTTGGTCATGAAACCACAATTATATGCTAATGTTATCAAAACACCCAATCGATAAAAAAAATATTTTTTAATATGTTTTATCAAACACCTGTACGATTTTAAAAACGCAATTTTTTAAATTGCAATCCCAAACGGGCCCTTAGTCTATTGTGTCTAACTCAAGATTTTCTTTAGTGTTTTCTTTGATTTTTTGTCAGAAATTCACCGGCTCTTCAGAGAGATGAAGATATGTTCTACAGTCTATCAACAACCGCCTGGATTTTTGGCTAAAAATCTGGTGTCTCCGGTCGTTGAAGATATAAGCTCAACAGATAAAAACCAAAAATTCCCGTCCTTTTGCTATCGCTGAAGAGAGAAGCAACTGTTCATCACAAATTCTCTCCACTATAGGGTATATTTTTCTCTTCGATTTTAATTCTTTGCTCTAAAATCTATTGATTTGGGTTATTGATTTTGTTTCGAGAGAGAGAAAGAGCGAGGAAGAGGAGGGTATTCTGTATTGGTTGGTTGATTCGAAGATTGTTGTTATGTGGTATGTGAGATTTTGCTTCTTGTGAATAACGTACTAATATGTGGTTGGTTTGGAATTTTTGGGATAGGTTTCCTTATGATTTGGCTTATGGGTATTGGTTTGAAATATGTGATTGAAGGTATTCTTTTTTTTTTTTTTTTTTTTCTTCTTTTTCTAAGCAAATAAAGAAAAAATTGTGGTTTGCTATTTATTCTCGTGGTTCGGCAGCGTAATTGGACAGTGTAATTGGACGAAATTATCAGGCTACAGCTGAACATATAATTCTAGTGATTTTGTTAAGAAGAAAACTGTGGTTTCGGTTACAAGAGAAGAGTATGTTGAGAAGGTAATAAAGAATTGTTATTGTTTATTGTTGATGAATGTGTAATTTGCATGATGAAGGGTGTGATTGGGTGCCTATGACGCAAGCTTGTTGTAGAGAAATAATTTACGAAAAAAAATTGAGGAAGAGAAGGATAAGCTTCAGAAGCAACAAGGTTGAGTTCTTATAGAATTTTGTGAAATTTAGTGTCTTTTTTAGTGAGGTTTTTTGTTTGTCTTGTTTGATAATTAATTTTTTTTGTTCGTTGTATTATAGGGAGGAAGAAATTCAATTAAGGCACATTGAGGTTACAATTTTTCACGGAACCGTTCAAACTTTTTCCTTTTGTATGGGGGGTGAGTGTGTATGTGATTACTGTCTATATTTTACTCGTTCTGAAGTATTTGTTTTAATATTTTTGAGAGCTTGTTTTCATGACTATATATCAATTCTGGAAACTATTCGTCAACTTTTACTTACATGGACTGGTAAGATTTTTTTTCCCACATACTGCGTAAAGCATTAGCATGTTTCTATTGTTTGGTTGGATTGTATGCTATCTTGTTCTCTCTACCCCAATATTGTGGCAAGTTGATGGATATGATGTTGAAGTCTTTTTGTTTTGTGGATCTTTCTAAATATGTGCAATTATAAGTTTTGTGGCTGGAATATGGTCTATGGCATCAGATTTTTAGTTCTGAGTTGTGCACACAGAGAGAGAGGGGTCTAAATAGTGTGCCTACCAAATTTTTTTTTTTTTTTTTTTTTTTTGTACATAGGCTTGTTTGCACATATGCACACAAATACACGTAAAAATGGTTCTCCAAGTTTTGTTGTCAGAGAGTTGTGGAAAGGTAGAGAATACCTATATTCTTTGGTAGAGAAGGCCTATATCCTGTTGGACTACCAAATATGGTTTTCCCAGAATATGATGCTACAAAACTTGCTTATTGTTATTGTCATTTATCTTTAATGTTAACAAAGACTACAATGAAATAGGAAAAAAAAAGAAAGAAAAAGACTACAATGAAAAATACCTGCTTGAAAATAAAGAGAATCAAAATAGTGACATGCTTTTTAAACATCTAATGTTATGCCTTTGTTATGGTTTATTTTTATTTATGTTTTCCTTTGTAAATCCAACTTGGTTGCCAATGGTAATTGAGGAGCAGATTAGACACATCCTATTGGAATTGTAGCATTCATTTGCTGCTGGGTTTGGTGCTTAATCTTTTGGTTCATAGTAAGAAACAGTTGGAGCTTAGATAAAAGGATGCTGACCGGGTGTCTTGCTATTATATACCTTACAAACAATATCCCTTTTGATTATATAAATAACTTATCCACATACATTCAAACTAGGACAGATTTATGTGACTTTGTTAGCAAGTTTTGAAATTTTTTAATTATTCTGAGATTGGGTTTGTTATAATGCTAGATTTTGAAGAAGTCGAATAAAGTTTATATTTTTGAAGCGTTGGTTTAATTTACAATATGATTGCTGATTGATTCGTATCTTAATATTTTTTGATAAGTAATATGTTGAAGATCATTTTAGAATAAGATGTACACTATATGTGTGCTTCTTTTCCTTGGTTCTATTGGTTAACAAACAGATTGGTGATATGTTGAGATTCTCATTTTTGTTTGTGTGAAGGAAAGTGATTTGCACACAAGAAGAACTTGGCATACAAAGTTTGTTGATAAGATTTTGGAAGCAGCGAAACCAATTAGTTTGGAAGTTTCATAGGCAACTGCAAAGTCGGAACAGGCCCTAAGCAAGTACTAGCTAACCTGAAGGTACTATTTCAGTTCATTGTTTTCCATGGTCATTGTGTTTGACTCAAATGTAGAGATTTGCTTCAATATGTATTGGTAAGATTGTTACAGGTACAGTGATTGTTTGGTTGCTGATTGGCTATATATCTTTGTATAGTTCTTTTTTGGTTAGATTGTATGGTTTCTATTCTAATATATTTTGAATTGTACTACAATCAGGTAGCTTACTAGGGAGATCAATGCACAGACGAAGGGAGTGGCAAAAAAAATTGAATGCAAGAGAATAGATTGGCACACAGACTTAGGGTCTTTCGAAAAGAACTAAATTCAACGAAGACAAATAAATACATTTTTATTATATAGAATATTAACTTATTTTTCCTATAATAGATATTAAGAATACAAACACATGATCTCTTTTGTGGTTACAGTATGTGTTTGCCCTTTATAGGAGTTTTTTTTTGTACATCATATTTACTGACTTTTGTAATGTTATTCATGTGTAAGAATTTAAATGTGCACTTGTTTAAGGACTAAATATTGAATTCATGTTATTAATACTTTTTATAGATGATATTTAGATTTTAATGTTAAATATCACATAATGAATTACATATATTATTATTGAACACAGGGAATCAAGCACGTGCTTGCATGTGCCGCCATCCCACTATTATTATAATAATTGTCAAAATATAAGCAAACAACAAATCCTTCTGGTCTATAAAAGTTGGATGCTATTCCTTCCTACTTTTATAAATGGATTTGGATCGACAAAACTCTCAATATCAAAGCGTCAAAATGGATGAGATTACATCAAATATGACAATAAAGTAATATGATCCAATCAAACAAACGACATACAAGATAGAAAGTTTCAAAGGAAGTGGGCGGCTATTTAGCAATTAGCATATTCTTCTTCTGTCTTTTACTCCTACAATTTTTTTTAAAAATAAAATAAAATAAAAATAAAAATTAGCCGTTGGAACTAAATGTTGATTTAATGGCAGATTAAAAAAAAAAAAACATGTTGTATGAGAGAAGGAGAGAGGTATACTGTATACACCATACAGTTTAGAATTATTCTAAAAGGAATTCCTCTATATATATTGTGATAAATTGAAATTTAGATTGCGAAGAAAAAAAAAAGGGAGCAGATTAAAATAAGCTAATCGAACCAGATAGATTTAATACAAAGACTTACAGGCTTACAACTATAAATAGAGACAATTAAAGACTCGGTGCTATCCCTATGAAGTTTAAGGTTCAAATTTTTTTTGGTGCAAATAATTTTTTGAAGCCATGCTTCCAGCGAAGTCGAGTCTTACCCACCTCGTGAGGGGCAGCACCTAGGGGTGAATAACCGCACTAACCGATAACCACCTAAGTGGTTAACCGCATTAGCGGTTAGTGAATTTTACTAACCACCTGGGTGGTTACGGTTAGCATTTTTAGTCAATTACTACTAACCTTGATCATCTTTCCACCCTTAAGCCGGCACCTTACACAGATTCACAGTTTGTCTTTTAGGGTTGAGTATATGAAGTGGTACTATCTAAAAAATTTCATGTCAAAAAAAAAAAAAAAAACCCTAATTGAACTCAAAACTTTGATGTATCCAAAAACTAATGAACCCAAAAAAATGACTTAACACATCTCTTATTTTTTAAACGTTGTAAGATTTTTTTTTATTATTTTTTTAGGGTTAAATACTTAATTTAACCTTAGGGTTTTATCACTTTATTTTTTGCCTTCTAGGGTTTCATTTGGATCACAGGAAGTACCTGTAGTTTTGATAAAGACGGAGATGATACCTCTGTTAAAATTTCATCCAAAACTTAACGGAACGCCACGTCAGCACCAATCAAATGTCTCCACGTGTCATATAATTATTTTTTTAAAAAAATAAAAAAATAAAAAATATTAAAAAAATATATTTTTTCAAAAAAAAATATATAGATATTTTTTATACTATATACACCATACAGTTTAGACTTATTCTAAAAGGAATTCCTCAGTAAGATATATATATATATATATATATATATATATATATATATATATATATATATATATATTGTGATAAATTGAAATTTAGAATGCGAAGAAAAAAAAAGGAGAATAAAATAAGTTAATCGAACCAGATAGATTTAATACAAAGACTTATAGGCTTACACAACTATAAATAGAGACAATCAAAGACTCGGTGGCATTCCTATCAAGTTTAAGGTTCAAATCTTTTTTGATGCAAATAATTTCTTAAAGCCATGCTTCTAGCGAAGTCGAGTCTTACCCACCTTGTGAGCGGCGGCACCTAAGGGTGAGCGGGCGGTTAACAACCGCCCGCTCACGCACTAACTGATTACTGCCTAAGTGGTTAACCACGTAAGCTTTTAGTGAATTTTACAAACCGCCTAGATGGTTAATTTTACAAACCGCTTAGATGGTTATGGTTGGCGGTTTTAGTCAATAACTACTAACCGTAACCGCATTTTCACCCTTAGGCCGGCACCTTACACAGATTCGTAGTTTGTCTTTTAGGGTTGAGTATACGAAGTGGTACTGTCTAAAAAATTTCATGTCAAAAAAAAAAAAGTAATTGAACTCAAAACTTGGATGTATCCAAAAACTAATGAACCCAAAAAAATGACCTAACATATCTCTTATTTTTTAAATGTGGCAAGATTTTTTTTTTTTTTTTTGGGTATATATCTTATAAATGTCTAAGTCAACGCGCCAAAACAAAAAACTCACTCAATTTTTTTTTTTCTTTTTTTTTTCGAATTTTTATTCAATGTGTCAATCAAAAAAGCAAATTAACCCCTACCATTACATTTTTCCCCAAATGTTTAACGTCTGTCAGTTCCAACTAAACACATTGTTTTGTCATGTCAGCATATTAATTTTTTTATTAATTTAATTTAAAAACAAAATCTAAAAAAGAAATAAAATTTGAACGGATGGCTATAACCCTCTAGGGGTGGCCGCATGGCACCCTTTCAAAATTTATTTATTTTTGGATTTAATTTTTAAATTAAATAAATAAAAAATTAATATGCTAATGTGGCAAAACGATGCGTTTAGTTGAGACTAATACGTGTTAAATATTTAGGGGAAAATGTAATAATAATAATGGTTAATTCGCCTTTTTAATTGACCTAAGAAGAAAAAATTCGAAGAAAAACAAAGTTTAAAAAATTTTCTTTTTTTGCGCGTATGCTCAAAGATTTATAAAATATTTAACATTATTATTTTTTTTATAGATAACTTCTACAAAAAGGCCAAAGAAAAGAGAACACAAAGTTAAGTTGGATGACTTAATGGCTAGTCACATCGAGCATCCCTTGTTGAACGATGCGATCCTTTTTTTTTATTAAAATGTTAGTTGCTCCTTCATTTATAATTTTATATCAATAGAGTAAGATTAATAAATTAATATTCTTATAGTATAATATTACTTCAACTTTATTTGGCAGAAAAGATCATAATGATGTAACATTTATTTTTTCACACTTTAAAAAGTTAGTATTATATTAAGTTAGTGGATTGTCATGACATTATTATTATGGCTAGTGATATATATAAACACCGAGATGCATGACTGGTATGTGATATATATAACACGCCAATATTTAATTATAAAATATAATTAAATTTTTATTTAAACAGTAATATATATATATATATATATATATATAATATTGGTGTGTATGATTGTTCATGCACGTCAATGTGATGTAAATCACCGCTCTATTATTATATATGAGTGTCAAATTTTATATTATTTTTTATTAAGTGAGATTATATTTTGTAAGTAATTTTAAGGAGTTTCAATTATAATTTGAGTAATCCTTTTAAAATATTAATATAAATATGACCAATACTTTCCTTGTATTGTAATATATTTTCTGTTTGGTTTATTATCTATAAAGAAATCCAAGTGCTTTACTGTTTCCCGAAACTATTATCAATGAATTATATTTATTTATTATAAATCTTCCTGATTTCCTTACCTTTCATAACACGTCACACTTATTCATTTTACCCAATAACTATATCCTAATATAACAATTATATAGTAGTTACTATAAGTAAAGCTATCCTGTAATTCCAATTCCAATTCGACAGCCATTTAATAAATAATATTATTAAGTCTATAAAAATGTGAAAAACATATATTTTTTTAATAGTAGAGACACAGTTAGAATAGATTTGATTAAAAAATTATTTTAAATGCCATTAAATGCCATTAAAGAAAAGACACTTGCCATTTTTATAGATTGAGTTGAAAAAAGTTCTTCCAACTCAATTTGAAGAAAACTTTTAGTAATATTATTTTATTAAACAACGGTTGAATTGGAACCATGAGATAGCTTACTTTTTTTTTTTTTTTTGAGAATTGGTAACTTTTATTGACTTAAATCGAGCCTTGCTCAGAGTGAACAATCTCTAGAATACATAAAGGAAAATTATCAATCCAGAATATATCCTGATCTATTGCTAATGCCAATTTGGCAAGACTATGAGCAACCTTGTTACCATCACGAAGAGTATGACTAGCCCTCCATTCCAAACAACGCCCCAATAGATTTTTAGCGTCTTGTAGGATCTGTCCATATATACCAAACCAGCCGCCGTCCATGTTAAGAACATTTATGACTTCCAGCGCATCCCCCTCTAAGATAACCTGTCTCAGGTTTAGCCTACGTGCAACTTCAGCTGCAGACCATGCTGCTAAAGCTTCGGCTGTTCCAGGGTCTGTGAGTATAGGCTTGGAAGCACACAACGAAGCTAGCAGCGTGCCATCGGAATTACGTACAGCCACCCCAATTCCAACCCGTTTGTGCTTCTCATCAATGGAAGCATCCCAATTGATCTTTATAAAATCTGCCGGCGGTTTCTGCCAACTATGGTTTACCTGCCTGCGCAGTGTTACGTGAGGCTTGTATCTTCCAGCCTCTGTTTTCTCAAAAACAGAGATTTGTTCCCGTGCCCTTCGAATCACTTCAGCTGGAGCTACCAGCGGCTTCCCAAATACAAAAGCATTGCGCCTGAGCCAAATCTGCCGCGCCACAGTGACAAAGAATTGCATCTCCGCCGTGCTCAGCTGAACCAATAATTGCTCGAAAACTCCTACAAAAGTTGCATCACCAATAGAGCTCTTCTGTAATTTCCGAGAACTTTCCATCCAGACATCCTTGGCCGAGCCACAATTCCAGAGAATGTGGCCCAACGTTTCGGGTTCCAATTCACATATGGGGCATAGTGGATCTCGAGTAATATTTCTCCTATGTAGATTCTCTCTGGTTGCCAGCGCATTACTGCAAGCTTTCCACAAAAAAGATTTCACTACCGGTGGTCCCCTGATCCTCCATACTTGCTTCCAAAATTCTGTAAGTGAATTCATAACCGAGCTTTCCCCCTTACTCTCATCTTCCAAAGACTTACAAATATAGTAAGCACTTCGGATTGTAAAAAGACCATTCTTTGTTCCTAGCCAAACCAGCTGATCCGGCAATCCACCAGGGCTAGGAATTATGCTGCAGATTCTGTCAATCTCCTCTTCAGAAAAGAGTTCATGTAGCAGCTCAGAATTCCACCCTTTAGTGTGAGGGTCAATAAGATCACATACCATCCTCTCTCTGTATGGCGGTCTGGGTGGAGTTTGTATCAAATAAGTAGAAGGAGATGGCAGCCAGCGGTCACCCCAGATGCTAATCGAATTTCCATTCCCCACTCTCCATATCAACCCTTGTTTGAGGATCTTCAAAGAAGTCCAAATGCTTCTCCAAGCATAGGATGGCCGAGTCCCCAATGATGACTCCAGCAGGGTGCCCCTCGGAAAGTATTTTTCCTTGAAGATAGTTGCCACCAAGGAGTCTGGATTTTTCAAAATTCTCCACCCTTGCTTTGCAAGCAAAGCTTGGTTGAAAACCTCCAAGTCCCAAAAACCCATACCACCCCTATTCTTGGGCCGACTTAGTTTTTCCCAACTCATCCAAGCTACCCTTGAGAGATTTTCCTTATGCCCTCACCAAAACTTGGCCATCAAGGAATTAATCTTTTTGCAAAGAAGTTTTGGGAGCTTAAAAACACTCATCGTGTACGTGGGGATTGCTTGAATCACCGCCTTCACAAGAATCTCCTTACCGGCTTGAGATAAAAATCTCTCCTTCCATCCATTGAGTTTCTCCTTAACCCGACTTAGAATATTTTGGAAAGACCGGGTTCGGGATCTCCCAACAAGTGCCGGTAGTCCCAAATATTTCTCATAGCAAGGAATGGAATGCATACCCGAAGCCGCATGAATTATATCTCTATGAGGCACCTTTGTGTTTTTACTAAAGAAAATAGAGGTTTTATCTCTATTTATTTTTTGTCCCGAAGCTCTTTCATACACCTCCAATACCTCTTGGATTTTGTTCCATTCGGATAGCTTTGCCTTGCAAAAAAGGAGACTATCATCGGCAAAAAGAAGGTGGTTCAGCTTGGAACCCCTCCTTGTAATGGGTAGACCCGAGAGCTCATGAGTGGATTCGGCCTTGTTAAGCAAATGACTAAAACCTTCTGCACATAATAGGAATAGGTATGGTGATAAAGGGTCACCCTGCCTAATCCCCCTTGTTGGCACAATCCGTCCCTGTGGTGTTCCATTGATAAGGATGGAATATGAGACAGTTTTCACACACATCATTATTAAATGAATCCATCGTTCCCCAAAACCCAGCTGCTTCATCATTTCTTCCAAAAATGGCCATTCAACCCTGTCATACGCCTTGCTCATGTCAATTTTGAGTGCCATGTACCCCTCCTTTCCCCCCAAGCGGACATTCATCGTATGAAGTGCTTCATAAGCCACCAACAGGTTATCGGTAATTAACCTCCCCGGGATGAAGGCACTTTGGTTGGGTGAAATGATGTGAGGCAATACCCTTTTAAGCCGGTTAGCTAGAACTTTAGAGCACAACTTATAGATGACATTACACAAGCTTATTGGGCGAAAATCAGTCACTCTTTTTGGGTTCTTCTTCTTGGGGATTAAAACTATGTAAGTCTTATTGAGAGCAGGATCAAAACTTCCAGAATTTAAGAAATTAAGCACTGTGTTACATACCTCAAGCCTAACGATGGGCCAAGTGCTTTGGAAAAAACAGGCTACAAAACCGTCAGGACCCGGGGATTTTAATGGGTGCATCTGCCCCAATGCCGTCTCCACTTCTGCTGCTGTAAAATCAGCCAATAAGCTTGAATTCATGAGATAGCTTACTTATTCAATGGTTACAACGTGTTTATATTAACTTAGAATATAATTGTTACATTAGGATATATTCATAGGGTAAAATGAGAAAGAACCATGGATGGGAGTGGCAAAATTCCCTACGTTTTGTTGGTGCTTTTCAAGAGAGATTCCTAAGTTAAAACCCAAGTGAACTCAAGCATAAAAGTCCCCACAAAAAGATTGTCCTCGTTCCTAAGAGAGAGAAGAGAAAGAGAGAGTGGCAGTTTCCAATCAAGAATTCGACGTGATTGTGGTGGGTGCAGGCATCATGGGCAGCTCCACCGCCTACCAACTGGCAAAAAGGGGTCAAAAAACCCTGCTACTTGAGCAATTTGATTTCTTGCACCGCCGTGGCTCATCTCACGGCGAGTCCCGCACCATACGAGCAACCTATTCGAAGGACTACTACTTTCCGATGGTCATCGAGTCATACAAGCTATGGGAGGAGGCCGAGTCCCAAATCGGGTACAAGGTCTACTTCAAAGCCGGGCATCTGGAAATGGGAGACTCCCACGACAAGAACATACATGGCATCATACACACTTGCCATAAATACTCTGTCGCGCATGAAGTTCTCAATCGCCAGCAAGTGGCAAACAAGTTTTCCAGAAGGTTCAACATCTCGGAGAATTGGATTGCTGTGTTTACTGAGTACGGCGGGGTGATAAAGCCTACAAAAGCAGTATCTATGTTCCAGGCGCTAGCGTTTCAAAAGGGTGCTGTTCTAAGGGACTACATGGAAGTGAAAGATATTAGAAAAGACAGTGGCGTCAAAAGGGGGCGTATGGGTTTATACCGGCAATGGCAAAAAGTTTTGGGGTAAAAAATGTGTGGTGACGGTTGGGGCTTGGACGAGAAAGTTGGTTAAAACGGTGAGTAAGGTTGAACTGCCTATACAACCGTTGGAGACCACGGTATGTTATTGGAGGATTAAGGAGGGGAATGAAGAGAAGTATGCAATCGGAGGGGATTTTCCGACCTTTGGAAGCTAGGGGGAGCCACATATATTCGGGACACCATCGTTGGAGTATCCAGGGTTGATCAAGGTGATGGTGCATGGCGGGTATTCGTGTGATGAAGACAAGAGACAATGGGGGCCGGGAATGGGGTTGGAGAGTTTGAAAGAATGGATTGAGGAAAAGCTATCAGGAATGGTCGATTCTGAGGCGCCGGTGGCCACACAATTGTGCATGTATTCCATGACACCTGATGAGGATTTTGTGATTGATTTCTTGGGGGAAGAGTTTGGGAAGGATGTTGTGATTGGAGGTGGGTTTTCGGGGCATGGGTTCAAGATGGGTCCAGTGGTGGGGAGGATACTGGCTGACCTTGTGCTTACAGGGGAGGCAAAAGGGGTGGAGCTAAAACACTTCAGGATTCGAAGGTTTGAGGAGAATCCTCAGGGGGATGTCAAAGATTTTTAAGGAGATCCAACTCTACTCTTTTATCTTCAATAAATTGATGATCCTCACCGACTCAATAAAAACCCGTTTGCATGCGTGTAACAAACATTTTGTGGCCGTTGACGTTATATCGTTTATTATATACTGCCGCTACTCTTATCTTCTATTATCTGCAATCTCTCTCTCTATCTCTCTCTGTCTCTCTCTCTTGCAAGGGCACAGAATGTCAATACACCTGCGATCAAGAAACACGTGCACACACTTGCTGCTTTAAGGTCACACGAGGAAACCTGACATAAAAATACCGCATTCATATGGTTGCCTTTGCCTGTTAAAACGAGAACACAGGCTATGACATGACTTCAATTGGGCTGGTTTTTTCGGATCCATTCTCTAAGTTTTTCAAATTCTAAATTTGGCCATCCATTATGGATCAGGATCCCGACAATCCTCAAAAAATTGCCCGTCAAATTTTTCTCAAATCCTGGCCATTCAATGTCATTAAACAGCAACAATTTCGCCACATGTCCCAACTAAAAATAAATAATAAAATATTATTTATTTTTTTAAAAAAAAAACATATAAAACAAAATATTAAAATTAAAAATTAAAAAAACTAGGGTGGTCGGCCACCCCAACTGAGCTATGGGGGTGGCCGAAGCCAACCCCGGTAATAAGTGGATTCGGCCACCTCCATAACCAAACAAATTAATTTTGGGTTTTAACCATTGACAGTGGCTTGAACCACCTAAGAACCATGGTGGTGGCTCCGCCACCCCTAACCCGGCCGAGGGGGTGGTAGGAATGTCCAGTTGGGGTGTCCATCACCCCAATTTTTTTTTATTTTTTATTTTAATATTTTAATATTTTAATATTTTAGTTTTATATATATATATTTTAAATAAATAATATTTTATTATTTATCTTTAGTTGGGACACGTAGCGAAATTGTGGCTGTTAGATGACATTGGATGGCCAAGATTTGAGAAAAAGCTAATGGACAATTTTTTGAGGATTGTCGGAGATCCTGATCCATCCATTATATCTAAGAGTTAAAAAAGGAGAGCCCCTACTATGCTGCAAAATCTCGTCTTTACAGCATCCAATAAAAAATAAACACATCAGCTATCTCACCAAATTACAATAAACACTAAAACACACTATCAAAAGCACTTTCTCCATTTCAATCGGCAACCCCCTTTCCCATTCAATCTGCAGAACCCCACCAAGCCAACCAGGCACCGCCTTTCTCCATTTCAATGGGCTGTAAAATTGGTTTGATGCTAAGACAAAAAAGAACAGAAGAAAAAAGATATGTTGAAGGAGCTCTCAACAGGTAGGTGAGGTCTGTTTGCTGCAAAATGAACAATTTTTACTATTGTTTCATAACCCAAAGAGAACACCTTCAAAAGAGTCAAAGGCCCATCACCTCCTTCAAAAGATTCACCCAACGACAGCCTATCCACAACAAAACCCACAATTCTAAAGACCCACTGCAAGTTCAAACAAAAAAACCACTATTCCTAGCCACAATGTCACGACAAACAATCACCCAGTCCAAAAATTGCCAAACTCACAGTGCAACAAGATTCTCAAGTCTGCAACAAATTAATCTGATGCGAGTGAGAAATTTAGCAAACCCAGAACCAAAACAATAGCAAATCAACACAATATGATTCCTAGTTGGATGTTCCAGTCGCAGGTCGAGGTTCAGAGATAGCTTGGCTTGGTCCCCTCGGTAGCCACACACAGCAAGAGACTTGGGAATAAATGAAAATAGGTTTCTTTATGTTTATAACATCTAGTGTTTTCTTGCCTATTTTACTATATTGTACTTGGTGGTTTTAGATGATGTGTCACCTTTTTATTGGATGCTGTAAAAGTGAGCTTTTACAGCCCATCCAAGGTATTCTCTTTTGTAAAACTCTAAAGTACCAATTCTAATTATTATCTTCTTATGTGCCATAATTCAAATATAAGTACTTGGAAGTACCAATTTTGACAGTAAATGAAATTAGAGAGAAAAAAAAAAGAAAAAAAAAAGAAAAGAAAAAGAATTAACTACTAAATATTACAAAATCAACAAAGACATCGACAATATCAATATAACGATATGGACTGAGGTCTGAACGCATAGTTACTTACCAATAAGAAAACTTGCTCAAATATGAAAGACCCGCCTGATTTCTACAAGCTAAAATACCATTGGTGGGTGCCTTGCCCGATGTGGATATATAAAGATGTTCTTTAGGTTTATAGAAAAAGCTGTAAATACAACAGTTTTGACTGGGTTTTAAGTGAACAAATTCTCAATCTATTTCTTCTATGATGATAACAAGGTACTTTTTTTTCTTTTCTTTTTTTCCTCTTATTGGATTTTACCAAGCAATCTGAGATTAACAAAAATAAAAATGGGAAATCACAGTTGCCTGGTTGAGCTAAATAATCAATCAGATCATATCTATGAAGGGGGAAAAATGAATGATTATATAGAGAAAAATTAGATACCAAAAATAACAAGATCATTGCTGCACCCTCTTCGGACCAAATATCGCCTGCAGATCAGGAAAATGCAATAAAGTTAAATTTACACCATATGCCATTTCACCTTGAAACCGAATTCTTTATCATATCAGTTCAACAAATTGAAGAGGCACAAATATTGCATGATCCACCTGATGCAAAGAAGAAAGGATCACTTACCAGTTTGGCTTTTCAAACTACAACAGTGGCAAGAAGTGCATGCAATATGGCCCAATAGATTATAATACCCAGCCGCAAAGCAGGTTGTCGCATTAGAGCCCGATCACAAGAAACCCTGGCAGATTGTGTATAAAAGATGGTTTCAGCTCACTAATGTAGATAAATTTTTAACACAAAAAAAAAAAAAAAAAAAAAAAAAAAAAGGAAACAAAACAAATGGGTATGCCTACCAAAGGCCATCAATCATGTCCGTCACACGTCTAGTAAATCTTGGCACAATTCTTGATGTAGCAAGTGACTTAAAACCATGAACTACAATGAAGAAAGAGTGAAACAAAGTGAAAATAATAATAATAATAATTAAGAAATGCATTCATTGAATTATAAGCTATATAAATTGAAGAATATCAGTATATATATAAGAAGAAAAGGTCAGCAGTTTATTATTCTAGGTTTACCTTTATCATCATCTTCGTCTTCTAACCTACCACTACTACCAGGATCCATGTCTATAGCAATTGCAACTTGGTCATTATTGCCTTTGCGCAAACTGCGGACTTGAGGTGCAATGGAAGTCGCAGGTACTGTCCATTTGTTAATCTGAAAGGAAGTCCACCATGATTGACAACTTATGTCAAAACTAATATAATCAAAACAAAAAAAGACGAGAATAGCATAGCTCCTTATAAAGATGAAGCAACGAACTTATGGTTAAACTACTCAATAGTGAACCAAATGTGACAAGGGGGATTTTGCATAATTTGAATAGAACGAAATAGTTCTTCTCATAAGTACTAATAGTAAACAACAATATAAAGAGCATATTTGTAGTCTATAAAGTTCACGAGGTAGCACAAAGCAAATGCATATCTAACAAATTTAAAAGGGAAACCAGTGCTAAAAGGAACATTTTAATTCGTCACTAAAACATAGCAGTTAGTAGCTGCCACTATACAATGCAATACACAATCCAATATGAACTAAAGAAGATTAAGCTACATTTTCCCTTTAATTTTGTATATTTGACTCCCATGGTGAGAAATAAATAAATAGCAATTCTTCTTTTTTTTCTTTTTTTTCTTTTTTTTTGTGGTTTGGGAGAGAGAGAGAGTGCATCAATGTTATGATGAGTATATACTGCATCTAAGCAAATAATGTCTGTAGCATCAAAAACTTGTCTTCAAAAACAATTTATTTTCCAAAAGGATGCAACTAGGTGATATATCAAAGGCATAAGAAATAAATATATAAAGAATCTCACCATAGGTTCAACTTCCAAAATTTCAGAGGTCATGCTAGTTGCCCTTTCAGAATCTCCAACACCCTCAAGCAAATTTAATCGGGATTCCTTCTCACGTAAAGACTTCTCCAGAAATTCTTCTTTGCATGTTAACTCTTCTACTTTGCTCCTTTCAACTTGTAACAATGCATCCTTACTTTGAGCAACTGCCAATAGATCTTCCAATTCAGATATAATAGACATAACCTTCTTCTGAAGTATTTCCTTGTGTTCATGAACGTCACTGCTGTTCTTATCATCAAGATGCACATCATGCACCCCAACCTGAGCAATCATCGAGTCAAACCATGTCAAGAACTCATGGATCTCATCTAGAGTCTTCTTGCTACTCATTTGTGATGCAACAAGAACATCATTGGTGCATCTAGTGACCTCTTGCCTTAAGAAAGAGATCTCTGCATCCCGATCTAGCACTTGCGCTTGAAGCTTTTCAACCTCAGCAAGAAGACTCTCAGAAAGATGATGAAGCTCATCAAACTTAGTCACAGTGACAGAGAGCTTTTTAAGAGCCTTTCCCCGAGAACCTTCAAGGTTCTTCAAATCTAGATTCTTTTGTTGTACAACTTTTTCCAGATCCTCAATCTTGTTCGTCAGATCTTCCATCTGCACCTCCTCCTCATCAAGTGCTTGCATCAGTGCCTCAATTTCTGTGATCAACAAATAATTTAGTGATAATCCAAATTAACCATTATAACACATATGAATACAAATGATTAGATTCAAGCAAGAAGTAACCAACCTTGGTCTTTGGCAGCAAGCACACCAGTAAGTGATCTAACCCTATCCTGTAACTCTGTTGAGGCAGCTTGTGTATCTTCCAGCTCCTTTACTCTCTGCTCCAGTAAGTTCCGTTCCCCCTCTATCACTTCAACCTGTTTCTCCAAATCATGCACCTGTGTTTTGGAAGATTGAAGATCTAGTGAGTAACTGGTTGCAGCAGCTTCGGCTTCCTTTATTTGAGTTACCAGCTCCATGCAAATCCTTTCTTTCTGAATGTCCTTCTCGTGAAGCTCTTTCTGCAAATTTGCAATTGTCATCTTCATTTCCTTTTGGTTACCCACTACAGTTTCGGCTTTCAAGCTAGCAAAATCCCGCACTGCCAACACAAGTCTATCTGCCATAGTCCTGATAGATTCCTCAGAGGAAAAATGAGCCTGTCCACTGAAAGAAAGTTCACCTTCGGTAAATGTCGTTGATTTCAAGTTCAACCCCAGATCTGCAGCAGCCATAATATTTCCAACCAGGTCAACTCTTCTGTTTTCAATTTCCATGACTGAACTAGCACATGCTTCGTAGAGCACAGCAATATTTCTACGTAGCAGAATAAGTTCCATGTCTTTTTCTTTTTCGATTGACTCTATACGAACAATGTCTCTCTTCATAGCTTCAAATGATTCTTTTTGGGAAGTCATCTCTCCATGAACAATCGCCACTAATTTAGATAGACTGCTATCTTGTTCATGTAACGACACTGAGTGCTTGGATAATTTTTCTTTAAGATCGCCAATTTCTGTCAGGAATTCATGTAGATGATGTGCAACAAAATGACACAATTCAAATACAACATTTTCGTCAAAATGCCCATGTCTTTCGGAGTCTGACCAAGAATCCATTTCCTGAACAAGATAATTCAGAGTGGATAGAAAAAATGAATAATACATTCAATGACCAATTAAATACAAAAGGAAACAAGCTACCATGGAGAATGATTCGTACTATTATATTCAATAAAATTCTTAACAAAAATAAAATTATTAGAAATGTCGCTTGTGTCCACCTATTTTATCCAGTTTTATAGAAAGATGTACAGCAAAACTGAAAGTCAATGCAAAATCATCTAAAATGACTTGAAGCAAAGACTTAACAAGAATATATCAGTATATGTTTAATAAGTACTGAGCTTGTAAGTGAAACATCTAATGCTATTAAGATATAAGTCTAAGATATTCTCTTTCTTTAGTTAAAGGAGTATGAAGAAATCAATTCCACATAAGAAATCTTCAAATATCTGGACTTACTAGGAGTATTTTAATATATTCAAAGAAAAAAAAAATACAAACAGATAATCAATGTGACAAGTAAGATGTGGTTTCTTTTGGTACAAAAGAACAACAAAATCCCATATTGACATATAGGAAGTGGCACAAATTAAATAAATCTTTGTTCAAATTTGAAAGAGCACTTCCTCTCAATGAAAAGCAAGGAGATTCCAGATTTTGCAAGAAACAATCATCAATAAAAATATTCTACAATTCAGCAACAAACAATTTGATGGGAAAAGAAAGGACTTTCTTTTACCCCTTTTAAGCAGATTTCAAGTGGTGATAAGATTATAAGAGTATAGGAACAAGGGATACCTTTTTTTTTTTTTTTTTGATAAGTAGAACAAGGGATACTTATTATTTAAAGTTATACTTCCCATTACTTTTAAGGGAAAGGTAATTTGGCTGAGCTTCTCAACTTTTTTCTTTTTTAAAACCAAAACAACATTGATCATCAAATGCAAAACATTTTTTTTTTCCAGATAAGACTACAGAAATAAGGGCAACTTAGTAATTAAATAATGTTTTTCATAGTGTGAGGGTCCACCCCTAGGCAGAGTTGCGCCTGATTCACCACATGGTAACACTGATTTTCTCAAATTTTAATAGATAAAACAATATAGAACAGCAATTACAAATATCACTTCTATATCATACCAGAAAAATTTCAGAATAAACAAAAGTTAACTTTATCTAATATGTAGTGACTACTACACACTACTCAATTATTTGCGCAAGAAAACATTAAACTTGCTCCAAAATTCTTCAATGGCCAACAATGGGACAAGGCCACTAGCGACTTAAGCTGTATAGGGATGTATCAACCAGAAAGTTTATGTTTCCAGAATAAGCTTGTCCAGGACAAAAAACATATCTTGAGGTGACACACTCATGACTATAATATACATCAAAAGCAGTGAGCACACAATACTCACCTTTTATACTAATTTAACTATGGTAATCTGAACATATATTGATTATTGAGGTCTCATAGCAATTTTAATTTAAAGAGTCAGTACAATGCTTTATACAATATAAAGTGACAGTACGATAGTGATCATAAACTTTTTTTATTCCCAAATCCCAATGCAAAAACCTCAGCCAGAAAACTTGCAGAAAGGACTTACAATCACCCACAACTGTTAAATGTCAATCAGTCATGCACACATTAATGTATGCAAGCACTTGGCGGCTATACTGCAAATGCATCTAAAAAGGCCACAAAAATCCCAAAGAATTGTAGTTTTAGCAAAAATTTTCAAGAACGAACATGAAACAAAATATTCCCTGCAAACATGTTTTAGTTTAGAATCTGTGTAAGACAAACCAAAGACAGGATTTCTACATAGACGAGACAAGATCACCAGTAGTTAAATGTGTGCAAAATACACAAAAACAAATAGATAAGCATGAATAATACCTTGTTATCTAAAGAGCTGGATATAATGGCATCAGATCCTCTGAAAAGTGGCACAGCAACCTGCTCACCATTGTTTGCTTTCAGACATGACTCAATACCAACCTCCAGATTGTGCAAATATTCCAAGTCCTTGGAAAAAACATCAGCTAGTAAATAATTAGCATCACGAAAGCCCTTTCTGAGTTGATTCAGACCAGATTTTATTCCCATAAATTCAGATAATTGGTTCTTTCTTTCCTCAGAACGAACAGTAGATAACTTTTCAAGCCGTGAAATAGCTTCAAGCTTGGCAGCCTCTGCCAAATCTCTTTCCTTGGTAAGCTCTGCAACTTCATTGGCAGCTTTTGCTAGCTCTTCTTGGAGAACATCATTTCTCTCTTGAACCTCATTCAGCTCTGCAAGGAGCAGCTCTGCTGCTCTTTTAGATTTCCTCAACTCCTGGTCTGAACAAGCCACAGCTGACCGCAAATCACTGAATAGTTTCCCAAGTAGTTCCAACCTCTCAACTGAGTCACCACTGCTGACATCATCGCCAACATCAATGCCATTTAAAGTATTTAAAAGCATGCTCAAAACATGTCCTTTCTCATGCAAATAGTGCTCCGCTTCTGTTAATTGATTCCTCAATACTAAACATTCAGATTCTAGGACTTCCACCCTTCCTGGAAAAGTGGATAAATCCCTGAACTTCTGTTCATACTCTGCAAGAGCATTTTCCCGGTGGGTAATCTCAGATTTCAAATGTTCCACTTCAGTATTCTTTTCTTCGATGGTTTGCTTCAGACCGTCCCGCTGTTGCAACAGTGACTTTCCTTTCCTAACTGCAACACTAAACTTCTCTCTCACAGAAGCTGACTTCTGCTCTTCCTGACTGAGTAACTCTTGCAACTCATCTCTTTTTCTACTGAGAGCTTCAACTTCACAAACCAAAGATTGCTGCTTGTCCATATATCTATCCTTCTCCTCCCTCTCATGCACCAACTCACACATGGCCTCCTCTAGTTCTTTCTTCAGAACAGCTATATTTGGTTCCCTGGAATCAAGTGTATCTATGCTTCTTGCTTCAGCAAGTGTAGCATCGGCATTTTCAGCATGCTGTCTGTCAGCCACATCCCCAAGCACAGGATTCATTGAAGAAAGAATTCCATAATTCTCTATAAGCTTCCTCAATAATTCCTCCAGGCAATGGATATCACTACCAGAAACCAGATCTTTTGGTCCAGATTCTTGCAAAGCATCACTAACCAAATCCTGCAATCTTCTTATTTTGCCTTCTATGCTGGCAATTTGCTCCTCATTACCAAGCTTCTCAATCAACTTCTCCTTCAAACCATCAACTTCATTCTGAAGCCTTTTCTTCTCAAGTTCAAACTCAGCTGTCTTAGATGAAAGTTTTTCATGTTCATTAGTCAGAATCTCCAATCTTTCAGACAGGTGCTCTCTCTCTTGGGTAACTGCTTCGAGGTCTGCCTCAAGGTCAGATACTCTATGTTGTGAGTCTTCCAAATCAGCACTTAACGATCCACAATAGTTTTCAAAATTATCAATCTTCTGCTGGAACGAATTTCTATCATGTTGAGCTTCCGAAAGTGCTTTTCCTAACCACTCAATCCTATCCTCTGGTTCCACAGACCGGAAAGGCAAAGGCATATCAATCCTGTCCAGAAGTTCTTCCAACCTCTGCACTAAGTTGTTCCTCTCCATTAATGATTGTTCGAGCATTTCATTTTGTTCAGCCAACCCATATAACCTATTTTGAAGCTCCTCAAACTTTCTTCTCAAATCATCCCCTGAACTTGAGCTTGGCTGTACATCGTCTTTCCAAGCATCTGAAACAACAAAAGCAGCATCAGAATATGAACCGCCTCCTGCAGAACTCTTCTCACCTTGCCAACCAATCTCTTCTAGCAGCGGCACAGAGTTTCCAGCAGCTGCCCTTGCCAACCAATCAATCTTTTCAATTATATCTCTTGAATGAAAATGCTCTGGCAAATCTAGGTCCTCTAAAATCTCTTCTATTCTCTGAAGGACAGAATCTTTAAGAAGGAATGATTCTCTTAATGCAGTTGCTGAGTTGCGAATGTATGAAAGCTCAGATTCCAGAGCTTCCACGCGCTCACCTGCTTCTGAGTAGGTCTTAAGTTTGGTTTCAACTTCTTGGATTTTAGAGTCTTTCAACTGTAGCTCTTGCAAGCATCTCTCCAGTTCGCTAGAAGTCTCAGCCAGGGACTGCTTGAGACCATCTCGCTGCACAACCAAGCCTTTCCCCTTGGCAACAGCTATGCTAAGTTTCTCTCTAATAGAAGATACTCGCTGCTCCGTCTGTTCAAGTTCACTTATTTTGTCTCGTAACTCAGAACGTGCAGCAATTAGGGCTTCCTCCAACAGGCGCAAACTGTCCTTAAGAATAAGGATTTCGTTTTCATGCTCAAAGGTCGAGGCTTCTAACTGATGGATCTTATCCTGCAATTCAGTCATTTCCATCACCTTAGATGCAAACTTTTCTTTGGACAAGCCAACCTCCACATCGGCCGCTTTAAATTTCTGAACAAGAAGAGACACCAACAACTCCAAATGCAAAGCAGGTGTTCTATCCAAGTTAATATCAGCTTCTTCCAGTTTTAGCACACTTCCAACATCTTCAATTAACTTATGAACAGTATTAGGATCAAGGCATCTTCTCTTCAGTTCCTCAAATTCTTCTACTCTATTAATCAACTCAGCAGTGAGTTTATTGTTAACAGACTCAAGTTGCCGCTTCTCATCTAAAGAATTCTCCATTTGTCCCAATAGGGTCATGTATTTACTATCATCTAAAGGATCAAGCACCTTCTCAATTGGTATGTTTCTCTCACTTTCCTCCCCAGATCCACATGAACTGATGACAAGTTCCATCAGTCTACCTTGCATCTTATGCAATATACCATTTGCCAATTCATTCTTTCCATGCAAATCATCACATTTCTCATTCAATTCTTTGTACGAAGTACAGATTGCTTCATGGTTTGTCTGAGCAGCTTGGAGTTCCCCCTGCAGAGCCTCAATCACTTTGGTGGCAGCATTAACAGAAGCAGCAACGCGGCTGCTTATATCCAAGCCACCATGAGTGCCAATTGAGATGGTAGAGGGGAAAAATTCCCCAATTGAGTCATCAAGCTTCCCAACAATTTCAAGAATCTGAGCAACAGTAGAATTCCAATCTTGCTCAAGTAACAATACCCTCTCAGCCACTTCTTTCTGTAAATTTTCTAACTGATTGCTGATGACAGAAGTCGCCTCATTTGAACCCTGCTGTAAATCATACAATTGACTCTGCAATTCACTGATTCTCAATTGGTACCCTCGTAACTTTTCACCAAGCTCACTGTTTTCTGCTTTGAGATTAATGTCTTGTTGCTTTAAGGATTCATAGAGAACCCCAAGCTCACCATTCCTTGCTTCAATGTAGCCAACATGTTGCTTTAAAGCTTCATACAAAACCCCAAGCTCAATATTGGCTGCTTCCAAATTGTCGCTGTGTTCCTTTACAGCTTCATGTTCATCCCTAAGCTCCCTGAATATGACATCAGCAATATTCCTCTGATCTCGCTCTTCCTTAAGCAGTACAGTGGCATGCTCAGCTTCCAGTACTAACTGCTTAAGCAATGCTCTCAAAATTCCAGTTTGCTCTTTTGTTACCATGAATGGATCTGCTGGAGATTGATTTTCAGTCAAAGCCCTCTCCTCTGCCTCATTTTCATCAACATGCACCTTTGACTCAAAGGCTTGAATCAGTTTCGATACCCCAGGTGTGGAACCTTTACCAGCTGACCTGCTAAAGGAGGCTGCATGAGAATGCACCCCCTCAACTGCCTTTTCAAGTTTGTGCAATATTTTCTCTGCCTCCTCCACATGTCTCTTTAAGGCAAAAAAGCTATAAGAATCATCAGAGACTTCCTGTTCGAGTGGTGGTTCTACTGCAAGGCCGTCAGATACGGGCTTCTCCAACACAGGAGAATAAACTTCACCATCTTGCTTCCTACGAATCTGGTGAGAATCATAATCTGCTCCACTTTCATGGCCTCTACTTCGTACTTCCAGACTTATTTCATTACCAGCTTCCCCAGCTTGACAGGGTATTTGGGTTTGCCAGCTAGCTATCTCTCTTATTGTAGCTTTGAATATGACCAGACTGCTATGAAGATGAAAATTTTCCTCAGTGAGTTGTTCAAGCTGCATTGTCATTTCCTTCAGGTCAACTTCAAACTTCTTTCGTTCCCCATGTTGTGCAGATAACTGCTCTTGAAGAGCAAGAAGCTTGGATGTAAGTGTCTCATTTTCAAGATTTAGATATTCCTTATCCTCTTCAAGTTTGCTTTTTGGCTGAGTTACCAAAGCAATATTCCCATTTAAGTTGGTATTTTCTACCTGTAAAGCTGCCACCAAACCCTTACAGTCAGCCAATTCTATTGATAGTTTCTCATTCTCAAGGGAATGATGCTCCTTTTCCTCTTCAAGCTTCTTTCTCTCCACTGTCACTGAAGACAGACTTCCAATTAAGTTGGAATTTTCAAACTGTAGAGCTGCTGCCACATTCTTGCTGTCAGCTAACTCTTTTGAGAGCTTCACATTCTCATGGAATAAAAACTCTTTTTCCTCCACAAGTTTCTTTCTTTCTTCAGTCACAGACACAACGGTCCCATCCAAATTCGTATTTTCCACCTGTAAATCTGCCACCAAGCTCTTGCAGTCAGCCAACTCTGTTGACAGGCTCAACAAATCCCTTTCTGACCTCTCCAAACTACTCTGCAAACCACATGCTCTAGAAGATAAGTCCTCAACCTCTGCCTTTGCTATACGAAATTGGTCTTCGAGCTCCACCCTACCACTAGTAACAACCTGAAGTTCAGATCTGCACTGTGCAAACTCTTCAGCAAGGAATTGATTCTTCTCACGAAATTCATCAAGTGAAGCATTCAGCAGAGATATTTCATCAACCAACTGATGACACTGATGATCTAACTCCATTTGTTGCTCAGACTGTTCAGCAAGTTGCAAGTGAAAGAAATCTTTTGTAAAATGTGTGAGAAATAATTCTTCTTTGAGTCTCTGCAGTAAATCCATAAATCCACTTTCTGCAAAAATCAAACTACAGGTCCCCAACTCTGCATTAGAAACTGATTCTCTTGACTTGAGCAAAAACCTAAATTCTTCCTCATTAAGTCTGCTTATCACTTCCTTGAGCTGAGAGAGACTGATTGCGCTCGCATCTGCAACAGGAGACACAGTTTGTGCTCCAGCCGAACTTGCCATTTCAGTTTCAAAAGGTCTTTCAAGGATTTTACTCTCACGTGTAAACAATCCATCTGGCAAATATTGTAGATCATATCCTTCTGCAGCTGTCCTCCCATCAGTAACAGCCTGAGCCTTTTCTTCCCTGCCTTGTCCATAGTCACCAGACTGAAAAAGCATGTCAGAGTTTTCTTCATAAGATGAACCTGGCACTATTTCTTCTCTTTGCCGATTCGTCATGGCAGGATTAACAGCTGAAATCCCATCTTCCTCGTTCAAAGTAAAAACAGAAGCTGAAAATCCATCTGACAGGGTCGCATCACCAGATGCAGGTACTTCTACTGATTCATGAGATGCCTCCTCCATACTAGTCTCTACTGAAACAATCTTTGGAAGAGTTTCAGCAGTTTCACCATGCTCAGAAAAAGGAAGCTGCCTGTCTCCTTCAGCCTCTATTTCACTACTTCGATCTGCCTTGTTCAAATCCAAAACAGAGGCTGAAAATCCAGCTGACAAGGTCACACTGTCAGATGCACATACTTCTCCTGACTCGCCCATTTGCTCTGCTTCAATAGATGCCTCCTTCGCACTAATCTCTACAGAAGGTATCCTTGAAAGAGTTTCAGCACTTTCATCATGCTCAGACAAAGTAAGCTGCTTATATCCTTCAAGCTCTACCTCACTGCTTCGATCTGCCTCGTTCAAAGGCAAAACAGAAGCTGAAAATCCAGCTGACAAGGTCCCACCATCAGATGCAGATACCTCTCCTGACTCACCAATTTGCACCATTTCATGGGATGCCTCCTCCATACTAGTCTCTAGTGAAGCTATTCTTGAAAGAGTTTCAGCAATTTCACCATGCTCAGACAAAGGAAGCGGCCTGTCACCTTCAAGATCTATTTCATTGTTTCGATCTGCCCCGTGTAAAGCCAAAACAGAAGCTGAAAATCCATCTGACAAGGTTGCACCGCCAGATGCAGACACTTCTCCTGACTTACCAGTTTGCTCCGCTTCACAGGATGCCTCCTCCACACAAGTCTCTACTGAAGCCATCCTTGAAAGAGTTTCAGAACTTTCACCATGCTCAGACATAGGAAGGTGCCCGTCTCCTTCAAGCTTTGTTCCATTGCTTCGATCAATTTGCCTCAAATCCAAACCATCAGCTTCCTGCATTGCCCCTACCCAGCAACAAATGAGAATATAACTATAAATCAGATCCACACGCCATCTTTCCTAGCCTGCTCAAACTATTTCTCAGATAATTCCTAAATTATATTAAGAGACAAGTATCAAGAGGAGGGCACAACCTACATCTGTTACCTGATCTTCCCTCAAATGCATCAAGGACGTATTAGGCTCACCAACCCCCATTGATTGTGGTACTGATGAATCAACAACTGCCAGATCTGGAGCATCATGAGGTGCAATTTTCCTTTCAGTAACCTGAGATGATGCTGTTGGTATAGGAGTAGTGGAAGATGCATCAGCATCAGCATCAGCTTCATGCTGCTCAGATTTACCAAATTTTTTTGAGGATTTTCCATGGGTGACACTGCCCTTACTGTCCTTTTTCTGACGAAATTGTTGAAGCTGATCATAGAAAATTAAAACTCAGAATAAAAATCTCTAATCACTCATATACACTACTGTTTGGCTGCTAAAACGCCAGGGAATCGGAAACAAGCATAAATTCCAGCTCCTAGAGAGTGAACAAAAAGTTCAAGCCAAGCAAGTTTATTTACCCAGTTCTAAGAAGCATAAGCAAAATGCGTACTATTCAAACTTGTATTTGCGTAACTTCAGCTCTATTATCCTAACAAACAAACAATGACTCAAGTACCCACGTCTAATCACACCAGACATAAAATCATCAAAAGCGTAAGTGCTCTATTGTCTTGCTGAAGTACCAAAAGAAATTGTAGAAAATAAAAATTAAAACCCTAATTTTCATTTGTTCAAGTTCCCTAAACTAAGTAACCAGCTCAGTCGACCTTATACAGTATACAGTTATCCAACCGAAAGTTAAGTCCAATTTGATTAGGAACTCAATATCGTAGAACAGAATGATTCAAACCTATCTCTTTTATTTTCCTACAATTACTCCGCAACCAAACAGAAAGTAACAACTATCAACCGTTTCAAATCTGGAAATTCCAAACTATGTAGAATAAATAAACAAAGCAAACCAAAAAGACCTTTTTGCGGCCTGCGGCGAGCAGATCGGTACGGTTCTTGTTCTTGTCCATCTGGTCCACTCGGTCCTTGTTCCCCACTGACTCTCCACACGAATCACAACCACCCACAAGGCCCAATCACCATTGGAGACACTATCTCTTTACCATGCCCAGACCAAAAAAATAAATATATTCAATAAAATAAATAAGACCACAAATAATCACTAAATAAGTGAAGAAATAAGCTTATCAAAATGAAATAATATCCTCATTTGGTCGCAGAGAAAACAAAAGAAAATTCTAGAACTCAAGTTTCATGTTGTGTTCAGAAACTGAGAAACTCACCTCGACCAAGTAAAACAAAGAGCTGCCTTATTCGGCTCAATCAGCAGTAGATATTTACGATAGCCTAAGATTCAAAAACCCAAGTTTCGTGCATTTTCCCAACGACCAAACAGAACGTTTAAAAAGAATCCGAGTCCAATTTCCTACCATCCAAAACCCTAATTTCGGACTCTACTGACACACCGAACCAAACGAAACCTCCAAAACAGAAAAAGCAAATGAAAAAAAAAAAAAAGAAAAAAAAAACAGTTCGATTCACGGAACACCGAAACCAGATTGATTGACGAAACAACGAAAACAGTGATGATTGAATCGATGAAATGAAAGCGCACCTCGATTTGGCTCGGTTCGATCTAATGGCAGTCGTCTTCGTGATTAATGGTGGTTCCAGTTCGGTGCCAATTGCTTTTGTCTGAAGAAAAAACAAACTCCGAGAGTGTGATGGGGTTTTCCTCTCTTAGATCTAACGCAAAATTCGTTATCTGTAGCGTCTATAGTTAAAACGTCGAAATGGGCCTGGCGGTAAGAAAATCAAAGAATATACTCTCCAAACTTTTAATCTGAGCAATGCCTTTAAAATTATCAAATAAATAAATAAATAATTGCAATACACCTTTTTTATCCTTTGAAACAAATAAAAATATCGTTTAAAAATTCTCAAAAAGACAAATATCTTTATAAATTTTTTAAAAAAAAAAAAATTCAAAAAATATTAACGCCCTTAAAATTAATTAATTAAAATAATTAACTTAGAGTGTTACTTGTAATACCTTCATACTAATTAACTTATTAGCTAGATTTATTATCTTCAACACTAACTATCAAAATATCATATAGTGGAAAGCGGAAAAGAATGATGAGATGAAACTAAAATATTTTCAACAATATCATTTACCATCGTCAATGTAAATACAGAGTTTCCAAATAAATATTGATCACAATATTCAATATTATCTATCAGTGTAATACCCAAAAAAAAATAATTAACTGGTAATTATCTCAACATACACTTTCTTGTCAAATTCTTAATAAAACCAGGGAGTCTTTCGCCCTTATCAGAGTTCTTACAAGGCAAAAAAAAAAAAAAAAAAATCTAATACTTTGAAGCTATAAATGTATATCCACAATGATATACACTTGGCAAACAAACTAAGAAAACATCACAAGATAAAGATAATCAACAAAGCCCCGGTGTCAGACCGATCACACAAGTCTAATGGCTAAATATCACAAACCAAGTTTAAATCCTAAATTAAAAATTAAACATCAAGGTCTACTCTTAAAGAAGATAAATCAAGTGAAGAATCCCAATCATCTCACTAAGCGTATCACCGCCACTGTCCCATATACTCTTTGTAGTGACCCAAATAATTAATTAAGCTTAGGTAGCTTAGTTAGAGGGTTAATTTGAACTTTGGGTCACTAAGAACAGCTAGAAGAGCATTTTGGGAATTTTAGACTTTTTCACCGGACGTACGCCCAGGGACCACCGTACGTACGCTCTTGTCTGTAAGTGAGGATGTACACTGCGGGACCACAGTACATACACTCTTGTCTTTAAGTGAGGACGTACGCATGGGGACCACCATACATATGTTGATAATAGTACGACATACTCTGCAAATAGTATGTGGACATACGCCCCAATAGTACTAGACATATGCTACTTTTAAGTTAACCCCCAAATAATACATAAACGTACGCTACAGCCTTTGGACCGCTGGGTAAATAGTACTGGACGTACGCCCCAATAGTACCAGATGTCTATTACTTTTCAGAATAGTTGGTAACGCCCTTTCTTTTTCTCACCTATAAATACCCCCTACCCTCGAGCCTTTAAGCCTCATTCTCGCCCCCAGACTCTCTGAAACCCTGTGTGAGTGCCTTTGTGAGTTTTGTGAGTCTTGGAGAAGGAGAGGTGATTCTTGGAGGTTCTTGGCTTCAATGAGGTAATCTTCTAAGCTTAGCTTGTTTCTTAGTCGTTATGCTGTGATTTTCATAGTTAACTTAGTTGGTAGTTTGTAGCTTCTAGTTATGTTGTTGTCCTCAATCATGGTTTAAACTTGGGTTAGCATTTAATTCTTGTTGGGCATATTTCCTTTTGCATGGAGATGTTATTTTGAGATAAGAGGTCCTAGGAATCCTTTTGGTAGCTTTAGAATCAGTTTGGGATGATAGGAGAACGGTTGAACCAAATGAGGTTCTACCCAAACCTTCTGGGCAGACATACGGCCACTAGACCGGACGTACAAGCCTTCTGGGCGAACGTATAGCCACGAGCCCAGACGTACAGTCAGAAGCATTCCAAGGAACGCCACTTTGGCAAGTCATCCGATAGCCTCTGTTTTCATGTTCTAGGTTCGTTTTAGTTGGATTTAGAACTAATGATAGGTTTTTTCTCAGTATTCAAGGTTATGGAGCCTTGAAGGAATTTTATATTTATGCTTGTTGTTACTTTTCCCGCATTGCACATCTATTTTATATATATCAAATATGCATATTTTGCAACTCTCATGAAATACATTTTGGAACTA
>NC_081548.1:8189667-8201273 GCF_901000735.1 Corylus avellana | reverse complement strand
TTACGAGAATTGAGTTTTATGCGGAATAATTATTAATAGTAAGATATATTAAAATATATGATACTGTAGAATATTTTATTGTGTTAATTTTTATTTGATATTGTCTTTATTTATTTTCATGTAAGAGTCTTGATGACTCAACCCTAGTTTATATTTCAATAAGAGCTGATGACTGAGCCCTAAAAAATATCATAATAGTTTGCCTATTTAAAGGCCATTATGTTATGAATAAAGGAACCAGAAAATTAATCCAAACTTTATGTTTGAAAAGACTTTAGCTTCCCTTCAACGAATCTAAAGGGTCTAGGTTCTTTCAAAACCTAACAATCTATCCCGTTACGTGTATGTAAAAGCATTCACGTAACATTTGGTATCAGAGAAGCTATCCATGGAGGATTAATGTTTTTGATCAACTTGAGCAACAATTAGCTAGTTTCATAATTATGTTCGAAGACTTGATCAAGAAATCAGAAGAGCAGATGGAAATGATGGAGAAAAAAATCGACAACCTTGTCTCAAAGGAAAGGTTCGATGCAAAAGAAACTATAGCTTCATACCTTCAATCTCTACTAGCAGTATCAATCCCATTACCATCACAACCAACAAATACCCAAGAATTAAAGGCACCCACATGTTACCACAATGCTGCCATCCTCTCCCAACACCCTGTCAAACCCACCACTCGTCGCGCGCCACCGCCTCGCCCCAAATCACCGCATCAGCCGTCGGTCTCACGACCCCTGTGCACTGTTGTGCCATATTGGTCATTCTTTCCATAAACCAATGCACAAGAATCACTTTTGTGGTTTGTGAGAAAGAAAAAAACTAATTTTGTTTCCATTGCTTGGAGTAGAAAACGAATAAAAAAAAAAATGTTTTAGTTTTGAGTTAGAGGTTGATTGTAGTGGAAGCCAGCAAGATTAAAAAAAAAAAAGAAAAAGAGTTGATGGGAAAGAAAAGTGGTCCTGCGAGAGAATTAAATAGAGAAAAATTGTGGTTATAATAATATTTTAATTATTTATAATTGCTAAGTATTGATTTGGCAGATGGTTTCCAAGAGCAAGATTATTTCAAGAAGAAGATTTCCAGGACCTTGAGGACAAGGTCCTCTTCAAGGGGAAAGGAATGTTACGAGAATTGAGTTTTATGCGAAATAATTATTAATAGTAGGATATATTAAAATATATGATACCGTAAAATATTTTATTGTGTTAATTTTTATTTGATATTGTCTTTATTTATTTTCATGTAAGAGTCTTGATAACTCAACCCTAGTTTATATTTCAATAAGAGCTGATGACTCAGCCCTAGAAAATATTATAATAGTTTGCCTATCTAAAGGCCATTATGTTATGAATAAAGCAACCAGAAAATTAATCCAAACTTTATGTTTGAAAAGGTTTTAGGTTCCCTTCAACGAATCTAAAGGTTCTAGGTTCCCTCAAAACCTAACAATCTATCATGTTATGTGTATGTAAAAGCATTCACGTAACAGCTGTTGGCTTTTTATCAAAGGCAGAAAGAGCATGTTTGGAATTGCGCTGGAAAATAGAGCTTTTGGATATAGAGTTTTTGCCTGTGAGCTTTTGGCAAAAGTGCTATTACTGAAAAGCTGTTTACATGTTTGGTAACTGAATGTCTTAAGTGCTTTTTTGATATTACTGATGTTTGGTAACAAAACTAAAAAAGTGCTTTTAGTTGCAAAAATGACAATAAAGGAAGTGTAATGATTTTTTTTAGTATATGCTAAAAAAAATCATTATCAGTCCCACCAAATATGTCATTTTACGTGAAATCATTACATGTTTTTCAATAAAGGCATAAGGTTATTAATGATTTTATTTTATTTTATTTTATTTTTATTTTTTTATTTTTACATTTTATAACCTTTTTATATAAAAATGTTTAATGTTAACTTTCACAAGTAAAAATTATTTTGTAATGGTTTATGTAATAAAACGTCAATATTTTCTTTCTTTTGTACTTATATGTAATGAAAAGTGATGTCAATCATTTTCTTTCTTTCTTTCTTTTTTATTTTTTTTATTTTTTTATTTTTTAAATTATTTAAAGTATTTAAGACTTCAAAGTATTTAACACATAAAAAAGAACAATATTCAGGAAGATCCTTACAACATTTTAAATAGTTTATAACAAAACAACATTAAAAAATAATAATAATTAACGGGTCATAAGTAGATTAGTAATATGATCAAGCTCAATGTTCATAGAATTTTCATTGGACGTTTGTGATTGTTGTATGTTTGACTCATCTTGTGCTTTGTCATCGCCTATAATGTCAGTAGGTAGTAAATCATCATCATCATCATATGGTTGGAACTCAGCATCCATTATTGCATGTTTCCTAATGAAGTTATGAAGAGCAATAGACACCACCACGATTTTCACTTGTTTATCATAAGGAAAATTCGACATGCAATGTAATAACTTCCACTTATTTTTTCAAACTCCAAATGTTTTTTCAATAGTGCATCTAAGTGATGAATGTGCATGATTAAAAATTTCATGCATACCCCTCGGTTGGCTTCTGTGACGAAAGTCTGGTAGATGATACCGCTCCCCTTTGTATGGCCCCATGTATCCCTTCATGTGAGGATATCCTGCGTCTACCAAGTAATATTTTCCTACAAACAATATACGAATAACGGTCATAAAAAATATTGAAAAGTATATATTTTTTTTCATGTATAATTCATAATTGTTATTTTAATTAAATACAAACCTCTATGTCGGTGTGGAAATCGTAATTCTTCCTTTCGAATAGCTTCCAAAAAAATTCGTGTATCATGTGATGTACCTTCCCATCCAGCCCAAACAAAGATGAAACACATACAAAAATCACAAATAGCCATAAAATTTTGAGTAAGGGTCCCTTTTCGACCAATATATGGTATTTGTTTTGATGGATAAATTTTAACTGGCACATGGGTTTCATCAATGACTCCAATACAATTTTTGAAGTATGGCCAATACCGCTCATCATCACGAATTTTGCTTGGAACATCCCTAAACTCTCTATCAATAGGATTAATAATGTCAATCGCCATTCTCGAAACGGCCATTAAAACACTAGTAAAATGTCTACTAATTGTTTCTCCTAAATGTTGAAACCTTTCTTGCACTATTCTATTCCCAAACCCATGGCCTAAAGTAATAAAAAACATAGCCACCAACTCTTCAACAGTTAATTTCCTAGTACCTCTTAAATGATATATTTCCTTCAACTCTTTATACAAGTAAATGAATACATGTATTTCCATTCTAAAATTTTGTTTGCACCTATCAGGATTACCTTGTAGAATCTTCATAACCCACTTATAACCTGTTTGAGAAGAGGTCCTACAAGGTTCCTTTGCAATATATGGCATATAATAGTTCTCAACAAATTCTATTACTGCAGTTGCTAGAATAAAAGCATCATTTTCATTTTCTTCTTCATCATAATCACTATCACTTGTATCATCTTGAGTGCTATAATCACTATTGTTCATGTCTATAAGGACAAAAAATAAAGAAATAAACACAAAATAAATATATAAGCACCCATAAAAATAAGAAAAAGAGATATCTATGTAGTTATGAAATATTATAATATATTCACCTTAGCACACAAATCAACACATAAAAAAAATAACATTCAAATAAATCCTTAGAGATGTTCAAATGGTTCATAACAAAACAACATTAAAAAATAAAAATAAAAACATTATTCCATGCTACGACGGTTAATTTCTCTATTTCTCATTCGCTTGATAAAGTTAATTTGCAACCATGGCTCTTTAATAGTCACAAACATCTCTCTATGTAATCTCTTAAGAAATACCTATGTTGTCAACTTAAGGATGTCAATGTCATTTTCTCTTTCAGCAATCCCCCGAACAACATCCATAACCTCTTCAATATTACATCCAGGTTTGTCGTAGCTCTTAGATGTCACTGTATTCTTACTTTCTATTACATTACAAATCCGACTCAAATGTTGACTAACGATTTGAACTTCTTTCTTTCTTTTCTTACATTGAACCGCCAAACCAAACTTCTTATTTTTTTTTTATCCTGTGTATCTAAATCAGCAAGAATATCATCAATGCCATGTGTATTGAGATTTTGTTCATCATCCAAAACATCTAAACCTTCTACAATAATGTTATCTTCATCAAGCATTACATCTGAAGCATCTATGACACCAATATCATTAGGAACCAATCCTATGGATGGTGCCCAAGATCCCTCCCCGGTGGCAGTTATATCTCTAAACAATATTTTCACCTTCATAGCATAAGCCAAACCTGTCGTGCGAAACTTGGTTGCTTCTGGAACTTCCTATATTTAAGTATATGTAAAAATCAATAATAAAACAATTTTTAAATCATTTAAACAAAAAGAAATAAGTACAAATATAGTACATGCAATTTTTTTTTTCCCACCAATCATGGGGCGCATCAATTGTCTTTTTCACCTGATCCCATCCAAGGCCAGTTTCCTTGCCTATCAATCTCTTCCAACTGTTCCACTCTTTTTTCAAACTATCCCACTTGTTCTTTAGTTGTTTATAGCAATATTGTTTTCCAGTTTTTTCATTAAATTTATCTATCACATTTTTCCATCCTGTCTTATTGAAATGTGTTCCTGGGCGGTTACCAGCATGAATCTCAGTAATACATATGTCAAGATAATCTTCTAACATTTTTTCAGTCCAAACTACTTTCTTTATCTGAGTATCTGCAGTAGCAGCAGTAACGTTGCTTTGACCTTTTTTACTTATGTTTATCATACAATAAATAAGCTGATAAAATGATAAATAAAAAAAAATGTTAAAACACTATTAATAATTAAAAATTTGTTTAAAGTAATCAACTGATGATAGAGTACAAAAATTCATATTTACATGAATAATATGTATGTCCATCAAACAATAGGGCAACAAAAAAAAAATAATGAAAGCAAGTTTTTACAATAGGAAAATACATTATACTATAATTCTTATAATGGTTTCACATGAACTTTTATGCAACAGAATTTTTTTAAAAATTACTATAATACTATAATTACTATAATCATTTATGCAATAGAAGTTATTTAAAAATTTATTTCTTTTGAAATATTGGATGCCAGTTCCTGCACGTCAGTCGTGGGAAGTGTGAAAAGATTGGATCTTTTGGTGATGTATTTGTTCCCTGCATTCTCGAAAAGGTTGGATCTTTTTCACTTAAACCCATCTCACTTCTTTTTCATCTTTCAAACAATTTCAAGGCAAAAGACATGGCATTTACTGTTCAGCCGATTGACATTCTGCAGTGTCGTACAGCAGAAACCATGCTCCTTGTTCAGCAACAAACGTGAAAAGCAGTCCTTTTTGTGAAAGGACTGAGGTCAAGATTCAAAGGCCAAACGCTCCTCTTCACATTTGTTGTTGAACAGCCTGAACAAGGGGCATGGCTTCTGCTGTACGACATTGTAGAATGTCAATCGGCTAAACAGTAAATGCCAAGTCTTTTGCCTTGAAATCGTTTGTCAAACGAAGCCGGCCATTCACTCTCGTCTTTCTATCCTCTCTATTTTTTTTCTCTCTATTTTTTTCTAATACTTTTCTCTGCAAGTCTCTTACATCTTGCAAACTTTTTTTTATATATGTCAAGATTGGAACAAAGGAGATGAAAATAATCAAAAATCAAACGAACTCACCGGAACGAGATGAACTTCTGCTTGAGTTTCTCTCCCTGTAGCAGCTCTCAATTGCGGCAAAATGATAAGTTTGGTTCTTAGTGATGTTAATATATGGGTATGGTTGTCATTTGTTGAAATTTGTACGGGTATTTTTGTCAATTCATATATTTTATAGAATGCAATTTGCGGGGCGCCTTTTTTTCCAGAAGTCCGTTTCACCATAAGCCTCATTTTCGAGCTTTAGCCCAAACGTAGTTTTGAGCGTTTAGAACCTCAAAAGCGTTTTGCCAATATTTTACCAAACGACTGATTTTTTTCTAAAACGGGCTTCTTAGGACTCATAAGCTCGTTTTGGCTCTGCAACCAACAAATACCCAAGAATTAAAGGCACCCAAATGTTACCACAATGCCGCCATCCTCTCCCAGCACCCCGTCAAACCCACCACTCGTCGCGCGCCACCGCCTCGCCTCAAATCACCGCATCAGTCGCCAGTCGCTAGTCTCACGACCCCTGTGCACTGTTGTGCCATATTGGTCATTCTCTCCATAAACCAGTGCACAAGAATCACTTTTGTGGTTTGTGAGAAAGAAAAAAACTAAATTTGTTTCCTTTGTTTGGAAAAAAAAAAAAAAAAAAAAAAAAAGTTGATCGGAAAGAAAAGTGGTCCTGCGAGAGAATTAAATAGAGAAAAATTGTGGTTATAGTAATATTTTAATTATTTATAATTGCTAAGTATTGATTTGGCAAATGGTTTACAAGAGCAAGATTATTTCAAGAAGAAGATTTCTAGGACCTTGAGGACAAGGTCCTCTTCAAGGGAAAATGAATGTTACGAGAATTGAGTTTTATGCGAAATAATTATTAATCGTAGGATATATTAAAATATATGATAGCGTAAAATATTTTATTGTGTTAATTTTTATTTGATATTGTTTTTATTTATTTTCATGTAAGAGTCTTGATAACTCAGTCCTAGTTTATATTTCAATAAGAGCTGATGACCCAGCCCTAGAAAATATTATAATAGTTTGCCTATCTAAAGGCCATTATGTTATGAATAAAGCAATCAGAAAATTAATCCAAACTTTATGTTTGAAAAGGTTTTAGGTTCCCTTCAATGAATCTAAAGGTTCTAGGTTCCCTTAAAACCTAACAATCTATCATGTTACGTGTATGTAAAAGCATTTACGTAACAGCTGTTGGCTTTTTATCAAAGGAAGAAAATCGATGATGAAAGTTTTCAAGGAGAAGGGCTAGTTGTAAAGGGTAACCAAGAACGTGGAAGAAGTAGTAACAAGGGTGGATCGAATGGCAAGAATTCTCGGTCAAAGTCCAGGAAGCGGAAGGGCATCAATTGCTATAAGTGCGGGAAGAAAGGGCACATAAAGCGGGATTGTCTAGATAGGAAGAAGAATAAGGACGACGAGAATGAAGGTTCATCAAAATCTACAAATGCAGTAGAAGACAATTCAGACGATGTTGATAGTGATATGCTTTCTGTTGCGTCAAATTCAGAGCATCCTATGGATTCTTGCATTCTGGACTCAACATGTTCGTTTCATGTGACGTCCAACAGAGATTGGTTTGACACCTACATGTCAGTTAATTCTGGTATTGTAACGCCCAAGATAATTATTAAGTTTGTTATTAATAATTTCATAGTAATCTAAATTAATTAATGAGATAAAACATGAGATGATTTAGAATAATAGATATAATAAAATGGGATTAACGGTATTAGGATAATAATTCCTAGTGTGGTAAATAATTATATGTATGGGTAAATTGTAGTTGAAATAAATAGTAGGGGTAAATCTTGCAATTATAAATAGTTGGGGCATTAAAATAGAAATAGAATCCTATCCTATGCCACATGTCAAATTTTCATTGGCCATTGGAGATACCTTATCTCTTTAGTTTTAAAAGAAAAATGCAAAATAATAATAATAATATAAGTTTTTTTTTGTGGGCCCCCCGCAGCAGCCCACTTTTTCCCCCCATCTTTTCTTTCTTTCTTTCTCCCTCACCCCTCATTCACGCACACACACAGCAGCCCCCTTTTTCCCATTTTCCCTCACTCTTTATCCTTCTACAAACCCACACACACGGCCTAGATTGGGAGAGACAAAGCTGCAGATTGAGAGAGAGAGAGAGAGAGAGAGGGGTACTGCTGGCTGGGAGAAAGAAAGAGAAAGAAGAAGGAGAAGAAGAAAGAAGAAAAAGAAAAGAAAAGGAAAGTAACGAATTTGAAGGGGGTTTCGGCTAGGGGTGCTTGAGAGGTAAAATCCTTAGTCTTTCCTTGTAATTTTCGTGTTACCCATGAGATTAGAAGCTAGAAATTGTGTGGATTTGTGTAGCTTTGATTTGGGTCCGAAAATTAGGGTTCTTGAGAGGAATTTTGGAAATTTTGTTATATCGTTAAAATCTTTAGTTTCTCTTTAAGATTTTGTTCTACCCATTGGATTCCAAGCTTGAAATCACAATGATTTGAAGGATTTTTAATTAGGTTCGAAAATTGGATAAATTTGATAAGAAAACCTAATTCATAAAATTAATGTGGGGCTTGTATGTGTAGTAGATTGCTATGCATTATTCAAGTTTTGGGTTATTTAATTTATGGGTTGAAACTCTAATTTTACTTATTGGTAAAATATGGGCATAAACCCTAATTTATATGGATTGTATTAATTTGGGGCTTTAGGTATGTGAACACTAAGAATGTTGTTTGAATGGGTTAATTATATTTAAAGTGTTAATTAATGCTAGATTTTCGTGGGTTTTATGGAAATTGATAATTAAAGGGTTAAGTGTAATGCTTAACTTAGAGTGTATGTATATGCCTCAAGATTTAATGATTTAACATATTACGATGTAGAATCATAGTTCAATGTAACTAAGTTATTAGATAATTAATGTATTAGCGTATATATATGTATTAAATGTAAGTAAATGATTTTAAGGGCTTTAGTTGAATAGATTTGGGATGACCTATAGAATGTGATACTTGTGGTGCTCAAGTATCTTTATATAGAGTATAGGTTGTTAAGCTAAGAATAGAGCTTAATTATGTGTTTATGTTGTAAATGCTTAGGTGTATCGCGGTTGAATCAAGAGTTCACTAGAGGGTACTCAACTAAACAAGGTAAGTATTTTACTTACTGGGCAAAAGATACTATATTCTAAGGTTTAAAATGTGTTTTGTGATGCATTTGCCAATTTAATGATGTTTCATGAAATATTTGATGAAAGGTTTCTATGAGCTTTTATGAGCTTATGAGATAAAATGATGTTTATGCCATGAGTATGATTCTATGAAATGATTCATAAAATAGCATATGAACATTTATAGCATGAGCATGAGCATGGATGATATAAATGAGATGATATTATACTATGTATATATATGCATGATGGATGATATGAAGGAGATGATGTTATATTATGTATATATATATATGCATGGCGGATGATATGATGAGATGATGTTATATTATGTATATATATGCATGGCGGATGTTATGAGGAGATGATGTTATGTTGTGTATATATGCATGGCGGATGTTATGAGGAGATGATGTTATGTTGTGTATATATGCATGGCGGATGTTTTGAGGAGATGATGTTATGTTATGTATATATGCATGGCGGATGTTATGAGGAGATGATGTTATGTTGTGTATATATGCATGGCGGATGTTTTGAGGAGATGATGTTATGTTGTGTATATATGCATGGCGGATGTTATGAGGAGATGATGTTATGTTGTGTATATATGCATGGCGGATGTTTTGAGGAGATGATGTTATGTTATGTATATATGCATCGCGAATGTTACGAGGGGATGATGTTATATTATGTATATATGTATGGTGGATGTTTTGAGGAGATGATGTTATGTATATATGCATGACGGATGTTATGAGGAGATGATGTTAAGTTATATATATATGCATGGCGGATGTTATGAAGAGATGATGTTATATATGTATGTGTATGGATGATATGAAAAGATGATGTTACATGAGCATGCATAGCATATGATTTTATGATAATGATGACTATCAATATGTTTTATTGTTAAGCTAATTAAATTGTAAGTATATTTTCAAATGATGGTTATTTGGAAAGCCTAGTAATTTCTATACTACTGAGCGTCTCTATTTCATGGAGACGGCGGGCTCACAAATCCGCCTGCATCATGAGTGGTGGTGATTCCCGTGGTGCAGGCGATGTGGTTAATGTTGATGCAGGTGCAGGGATTATTGAGGATGACCCAGTAGCTATGTATTTGGGTTACTACAACATTTGAAGCATAGTTGCATCAAATGTTATTTTGTTGGACTAGATAATAGCCCCCTTTTTGTAGAGCTTACATGTATATGCTTAGACTTTGTTATTTTGTATATGGCTCGTGTCGCATGTGACACTTTTGTATAGCCATTCTTTTGTATGTAAGCTTTAATCACTTAGATGTATTAATCAGCTCTGATGTGTTATATTATATCTTAAGTTAGTTATATTCTGCTGCAAGTATATAAACTCTGATGAATTATTGATGTTGCATATAGCTCTATGTGGCATATGATATTGTCAAACAGGTTAATGCACGGGTTCATGGCATACTACGGTATCGCCATGCCACTGTGACAATCTGCGTTGTGGGTATGTTTTTTTTAAAAAAAATAGTCTCGTTTTAATCAAGCGGGTCATCACAGGTATAATTATTATGGGTAATGGTGCACATTACAAAATTACTGGCATAGGTAATATTAGAATTAAAATGTTTGATAGTGTGGTTAGAACGTTGTGTGATGTTAGACATGTACCAGACGTGGAAAAGAATTTGATTTCATTAGGTACCTTAGACTTAAAACGGTTATGGTTATAAGTCTGAAGGTGGAGTAATGAAGGTGACTAAGGGTGTGATGGTAGTGATAAAGGAGCAGAAAAGTTTAAAGAATATCAATAAACTGGTGGGAAGTACAGTTGTAGGTGGAATCACCTCTGTGGAGTCTGAGTCCGATTGTATTGTTTTGTGGCATATGCGGTTGGGTCATATGAGTGAACGGGGCATGTTGGAGCTTCCTAAGAGAAATCTGTTGAAGTGTATCAAAACGTGCAAACTTGATTTTTGTAAGTTCTGTATTCTGGGGAAGCAGAATCGGGTACAATTCAAGACAACCACAAACAAGATAGAGGGCATTCTAGACTGTGTTCATTTTGATGTACGGGGACCAGTGAGGACAGCGACACGAGGAGGACATATGTATTTCGTGGTCTTTATAGATGATCTCTCTAGAAAAGTTTGGGTATACTTCATGCGGCACAAATCATGGACGTTTGTCAAGTTCAATTTGTGGAAAGTTGAAGTGGAGAACCAGACTGGGAAGAAGGTTAAGTGCCTCAGGATAGATAATGGAACTGAGTACACAAACGACAAGTTCAAAGATTTCTGTGAGCAACATGGTATAAAGAGATATTTCGTAGTACGCAAGATACCACAGCAAAATGGTGTGCCGGAAATGATGAATAGGTATATTGCAGAGAGTGCACGATGTCTCAGGTTGAATGCTAGACTTGCAAAGATTTTATGGGCAGATGCAGTAAGTATAGCATGCTATTTGATCAACACGTCACTGAGGGTAGCACTAGATGGAAAAGTTGTAAAGGAGGTGTGGAGAGGTAATGAGGTAGATTACTCTGGTTTGAGAGTATTTGGTTGTCCAGCCTATGTGCACATACCTAGTGAAGAACGATCGAAGTTTGATCCAAAGTCTAGACAGTGTGTCTTTCTCGGATATGGGAAAGGGGTCAAGGGTTTCAAGTTTTGGAATCTGAAGGCAAACAAGGTGGTGATCAGTAGAGACGTGGTATTTGATGAAAATGTCATGTTGAAGAGTCTTAGGGTAAAGAGCAA
>NC_081548.1:8176338-8189567 GCF_901000735.1 Corylus avellana | reverse complement strand
AGATAATTGGTTCTTTCTTTCCTCAGAACGAACAGTAGATAACTTTTCAAGCCGTGAAATAGCTTCAAGCTTGGCAGCCTCTGCCAAATCTCTTTCCTTGGTAAGCTCTGCAACTTCATTGGCAGCTTTTGCTAGCTCTTCTTGGAGAACATCATTTCTCTCTTGAACCTCATTCAGCTCTGCAAGGAGCAGCTCTGCTGCTCTTTTAGATTTCCTCAACTCCTGGTCTGAACAAGCCACAGCTGACCGCAAATCACTGAATAGTTTCCCAAGTAGTTCCAACCTCTCAACTGAGTCACCACTGCTGACATCATCGCCAACATCAATGCCATTTAAAGTATTTAAAAGCATGCTCAAAACATGTCCTTTCTCCTGCAAATAGTGCTCCGCTTCTGTTAATTGATTCCTCAATACTAAACATTCAGATTCTAGGACTTCCACCCTTCCTGGAAAAGTGGATAAATCCCTGAACTTCTGTTCATACTCTGCAAGAGCATTTTCCCGGTGGGTAATCTCAGATTTCAAATGTTCCACTTCAGTATTCTTTTCTTCGATGGTTTGCTTCAGACCGTCCCGCTGTTGCAACAGTGACTTTCCTTTCCTAACTGCAACACTAAACTTCTCTCTCACAGAAGCTGACTTCTGCTCTTCCTGACTGAGTAACTCTTGCAACTCATCTCTTTTTCTACTGAGAGCTTCAACTTCACAAACCAAAGATTGCTGCTTGTCCATATATCTATCCTTCTCCTCCCTCTCATGCACCAACTCACACATGGCCTCCTCTAGTTCTTTCTTCAGAACAGCTATATTTGGTTCCCTGGAATCAAGTGTATCTATGCTTCTTGCTTCAGCAAGTGTAGCATCGGCATTTTCAGCATGCTGTCTGTCAGCCACATCCCCAAGCACAGGATTCATTGAAGAAAGAATTCCATAATTCTCTATAAGCTTCCTCAATAATTCCTCCAGGCAATGGATATCACTACCAGAAACCAGATCTTTTGGTCCAGATTCTTGCAAAGCATCACTAACCAAATCCTGCAATCTTCTTATTTTGCCTTCTATGCTGGCAATTTGCTCCTCATTACCAAGCTTCTCAATCAACTTCTCCTTCAAACCATCAACTTCATTCTGAAGCCTTTTCTTCTCAAGTTCAAACTCAGCTGTCTTAGATGAAAGTTTTTCATGTTCATTAGTCAGAATCTCCAATCTTTCAGACAGGTGCTCTCTCTCTTGGGTAACTGCTTCGAGGTCTGCCTCAAGGTCAGATACTCTATGTTGTGAGTCTTCCAAATCAGCACTTAACGATCCACAATAGTTTTCAAAATTATCAATCTTCTGCTGGAACGAATTTCTATCATGTTGAGCTTCCGAAAGTGCTTTTCCTAACCACTCAATCCTATCCTCTGGTTCCACAGACCGGAAAGGCAAAGGCATATCAATCCTGTCCAGAAGTTCTTCCAACCTCTGCACTAAGTTGTTCCTCTCCATTAATGATTGTTCGAGCATTTCATTTTGTTCAGCCAACCCATATAACCTATTTTGAAGCTCCTCAAACTTTCTTCTCAAATCATCCCCTGAACTTGAGCTTGGCTGTACATCGTCTTTCCAAGCATCTGAAACAACAAAAGCAGCATCAGAATATGAACCGCCTCCTGCAGAACTCTTCTCACCTTGCCAACCAATCTCTTCTAGCAGCGGCACAGAGTTTCCAGCAGCTGCCCTTGCCAACCAATCAATCTTTTCAATTATATCTCTTGAATGAAAATGCTCTGGCAAATCTAGGTCCTCTAAAATCTCTTCTATTCTCTGAAGGACAGAATCTTTAAGAAGGAATGATTCTCTTAATGCAGTTGCTGAGTTGCGAATGTATGAAAGCTCAGATTCCAGAGCTTCCACGCGCTCACCTGCTTCTGAGTAGGTCTTAAGTTTGGTTTCAACTTCTTGGATTTTAGAGTCTTTCAACTGTAGCTCTTGCAAGCATCTCTCCAGTTCGCTAGAAGTCTCAGCCAGGGACTGCTTGAGACCATCTCGCTGCACAACCAAGCCTTTCCCCTTGGCAACAGCTATGCTAAGTTTCTCTCTAATAGAAGATACCCGCTGCTCCGTCTGTTCAAGTTCACTTATTTTGTCTCGTAACTCAGAACGTGCAGCAATTAGGGCTTCCTCCAACAGGCGCAAACTGTCCTTAAGAATAAGGATTTCGTTTTCATGCTCAAAGGTCGAGGCTTCTAACTGATGGATCTTATCCTGCAATTCAGTCATTTCCATCACCTTAGATGCAAACTTTTCTTTGGACAAGCCAACCTCCACATCGGCCGCTTTAAATTTCTGAACAAGAAGAGACACCAACAACTCCAAATGCAAAGCAGGTGTTCTATCCAAGTTAATATCAGCTTCTTCCAGTTTTAGCACACTTCCAACATCTTCAATTAACTTATGAACAGTATTAGGATCAAGGCATCTTCTCTTCAGTTCCTCAAATTCTTCTACTCTATTAATCAACTCAGCAGTGAGTTTATTGTTAACAGACTCAAGTTGCCGCTTCTCATCTAAAGAATTCTCCATTTGTCCCAATAGGGTCATGTATTTACTATCATCTAAAGGATCAAGCACCTTCTCAATTGGTATGTTTCTCTCACTTTCCTCCCCAGATCCACATGAACTGATGACAAGTTCCATCAGTCTACCTTGCATCTTATGCAATATACCATTTGCCAATTCATTCTTTCCATGCAAATCATCACATTTCTCATTCAATTCTTTGTACGAAGTACAGATTGCTTCATGGTTTGTCTGAGCAGCTTGGAGTTCCCCCTGCAGAGCCTCAATCACTTTGGTGGCAGCATTAACAGAAGCAGCAACGCGGCTGCTTATATCCAAGCCACCATGAGTGCCAATTGAGATGGTAGAGGGGAAAAATTCCCCAATTGAGTCATCAAGCTTCCCAACAATTTCAAGAATCTGAGCAACAGTAGAATTCCAATCTTGCTCAAGTAACAATACCCTCTCAGCCACTTCTTTCTGTAAATTTTCTAACTGATTGCTGATGACAGAAGTCGCCTCATTTGAACCCTGCTGTAAATCATACAATTGACTCTGCAATTCACTGATTCTCAATTGGTACCCTCGTAACTTTTCACCAAGCTCACTGTTTTCTGCTTTGAGATTAATGTCTTGTTGCTTTAAGGATTCATAGAGAACCCCAAGCTCACCATTCCTTGCTTCAATGTAGCCAACATGTTGCTTTAAAGCTTCATACAAAACCCCAAGCTCAATATTGGCTGCTTCCAAATTGTCGCTGTGTTCCTTTACAGCTTCATGTTCATCCCTAAGCTCCCTGAATATGACATCAGCAATATTCCTCTGATCTCGCTCTTCCTTAAGCAGTACAGTGGCATGCTCAGCTTCCAGTACTAACTGCTTAAGCAATGCTCTCAAAATTCCAGTTTGCTCTTTTGTTACCATGAATGGATCTGCTGGAGATTGATTTTCAGTCAAAGCCCTCTCCTCTGCCTCATTTTCATCAACATGCACCTTTGACTCAAAGGCTTGAATCAGTTTCGATACCCCAGGTGTGGAACCTTTACCAGCTGACCTGCTAAAGGAGGCTGCATGAGAATGCACCCCCTCAACTGCCTTTTCAAGTTTGTGCAATATTTTCTCTGCCTCCTCCACATGTCTCTTTAAGGCAAAAAAGCTATAAGAATCATCAGAGACTTCCTGTTCGAGTGGTGGTTCTACTGCAAGGCCGTCAGATACGGGCTTCTCCAACACAGGAGAATAAACTTCACCATCTTGCTTCCTACGAATCTGGTGAGAATCATAATCTGCTCCACTTTCATGGCCTCTACTTCGTACTTCCAGACTTATTTCATTACCAGCTTCCCCAGCTTGACAGGGTATTTGGGTTTGCCAGCTAGCTATCTCTCTTATTGTAGCTTTGAATATGACCAGACTGCTATGAAGATGAAAATTTTCCTCAGTGAGTTGTTCAAGCTGCATTGTCATTTCCTTCAGGTCAACTTCAAACTTCTTTCGTTCCCCATGTTCTGCAGATAACTGCTCTTGAAGAGCAAGAAGCTTGGATGTAAGTGTCTCATTTTCAAGATTTAGATATTCCTTATCCTCTTCAAGTTTGCTTTTTGGCTGAGTTACCAAAGCAATATTCCCATTTAAGTTGGTATTTTCTACCTGTAAAGCTGCCACCAAACCCTTACAGTCAGCCAATTCTATTGATAGTTTCTCATTCTCAAGGGAATGATGCTCCTTTTCCTCTTCAAGCTTCTTTCTCTCCACTGTCACTGAAGACAGACTTCCAATTAAGTTGGAATTTTCAAACTGTAGAGCTGCTGCCACATTCTTGCTGTCAGCTAACTCTTTTGAGAGCTTCACATTCTCATGGAATAAAAACTCTTTTTCCTCCACAAGTTTCTTTCTTTCTTCAGTCACAGACACAACGGTCCCATCCAAATTCGTATTTTCCACCTGTAAATCTGCCACCAAGCTCTTGCAGTCAGCCAACTCTGTTGACAGGCTCAACAAATCCCTTTCTGACCTTTCCAAACTACTCTGCAAACCACATGCTCTAGAAGATAAGTCCTCAACCTCTGCCTTTGCTATACGAAATTGGTCTTCGAGCTCCACCCTACCACTAGTAACAACCTGAAGTTCAGATCTGCACTGTGCAAACTCTTCAGCAAGGAATTGATTCTTCTCACGAAATTCATCAAGTGAAGCATTCAGCAGAGATATTTCATCAACCAACTGATGACACTGATGATCTAACTCCATTTGTTGCTCAGACTGTTCAGCAAGTTGCAAGTGAAAGAAATCTTTTGTAAAATGTGTGAGAAATAATTCTTCTTTGAGTCTCTGCAGTAAATCCATAAATCCACTTTCTGCAAAAATCAAACTACAGGTCCCCAACTCTGCATTAGAAACTGATTCTCTTGACTTGAGCAAAAACCTAAATTCTTCCTCATTAAGTCTGCTTATCACTTCCTTGAGCTGAGAGAGACTGATTGCGCTCGCATCTGCAACAGGAGACACAGTTTGTGCTCCAGCCGAACTTGCCATTTCAGTTTCAAAAGGTCTTTCAAGGATTTTACTCTCACGTGTAAACAATCCATCTGGCAAATATTGTAGATCATATCCTTCTGCAGCTGTCCTCCCATCAGTAACAGCCTGAGCCTTTTCTTCCCTGCCTTGTCCATAGTCACCAGACTGAAAAAGCATGTCAGAGTTTTCTTCATAAGATGAACCTGGCACTATTTCTTCTCTTTGCCGATTCGTCATGGCAGGATTAACAGCTGAAATCCCATCTTCCTCGTTCAAAGTAAAAACAGAAGCTGAAAATCCATCTGACAGGGTCGCATCACCAGATGCAGGTACTTCTACTGATTCATGAGATGCCTCCTCCATACTAGTCTCTACTGAAACAATCTTTGGAAGAGTTTCAGCAGTTTCACCATGCTCAGAAAAAGGAAGCTGCCTGTCTCCTTCAGCCTCTATTTCACTACTTCGATCTGCCTTGTTCAAATCCAAAACAGAGGCTGAAAATCCAGCTGACAAGGTCACACTGTCAGATGCACATACTTCTCCTGACTCGCCCATTTGCTCTGCTTCAATAGATGCCTCCTTCGCACTAATCTCTACAGAAGGTATCCTTGAAAGAGTTTCAGCACTTTCATCATGCTCAGACAAAGTAAGCTGCTTATATCCTTCAAGCTCTACCTCACTGCTTCGATCTGCCTCGTTCAAAGGCAAAACAGAAGCTGAAAATCCAGCTGACAAGGTCCCACCATCAGATGCAGATACCTCTCCTGACTCACCAATTTGCACCATTTCATGGGATGCCTCCTCCATACTAGTCTCTAGTGAAGCTATTCTTGAAAGAGTTTCAGCAATTTCACCATGCTCAGACAAAGGAAGCGGCCTGTCACCTTCAAGATCTATTTCATTGTTTCGATCTGCCCCGTGTAAAGCCAAAACAGAAGCTGAAAATCCATCTGACAAGGTTGCACCGCCAGATGCAGACACTTCTCCTGACTTACCAGTTTGCTCCGCTTCACAGGATGCCTCCTCCACACAAGTCTCTACTGAAGCCATCCTTGAAAGAGTTTCAGAACTTTCACCATGCTCAGACATAGGAAGGTGCCCGTCTCCTTCAAGCTTTGTTCCATTGCTTCGATCAATTTGCCTCAAATCCAAACCATCAGCTTCCTGCATTGCCCCTACCCAGCAACAAATGAGAATATAACTATAAATCAGATCCACACGCCATCTTTCCTAGCCTGCTCAAACTATTTCTCAGATAATTCCTAAATTATATTAAGAGACAAGTATCAAGAGGAGGGCACAACCTACATCTGTTACCTGATCTTCCCTCAAATGCATCAAGGACGTATTAGGCTCACCAACCCCCATTGATTGTGGTACTGATGAATCAACAACTGCCAGATCTGGAGCATCATGAGGTGCAATTTTCCTTTCAGTAACCTGAGATGATGCTGTTGGTATAGGAGTAGTGGAAGATGCATCAGCATCAGCATCAGCTTCATGCTGCTCAGATTTACCAAATTTTTTTGAGGATTTTCCATGGGTGACACTGCCCTTACTGTCCTTTTTCTGACGAAATTGTTGAAGCTGATCATAGAAAATTAAAACTCAGAATAAAAATCTCTAATCACTCATATACACTACTGTTTGGCTGCTAAAACGCCAGGGAATCGGAAACAAGCATAAATTCCAGCTCCTAGAGAGTGAACAAAAAGTTCAAGCCAAGCAAGTTTATTTACCCAGTTCTAAGAAGCATAAGCAAAATGCGTACTATTCAAACTTGTATTTGCGTAACTTCAGCTCTATTATCCTAACAAACAAACAATGACTCAAGTACCCACGTCTAATCACACCAGACATAAAATCATCAAAAGCGTAAGTGCTCTATTGTCTTGCTGAAGTACCAAAAGAAATTGTAGAAAATAAAAATTAAAACCCTAATTTTCATTTGTTCAAGTTCCCTAAACTAAGTAACCAGCTCAGTCGACCTTATACAGTATACAGTTATCCAACCGAAAGTTAAGTCCAATTTGATTAGGAACTCAATATCGTAGAACAGAATGATTCAAACCTATCTCTTTTATTTTCCTACAATTACTCCGCAACCAAACAGAAAGTAACAACTATCAACCGTTTCAAATCTGGAAATTCCAAACTATGTAGAATAAATAAACAAAGCAAACCAAAAAGACCTTTTTGCGGCCTGCGGCGAGCAGATCGGTACGGTTCTTGTTCTTGTCCATCTGGTCCACTCGGTCCTTGTTCCCCACTGACTCTCCACACGAATCACAACCACCCACAAGGCCCAATCACCATTGGAGACACTATCTCTTTACCATGCCCAGACCAAAAAAATAAATATATTCAATAAAATAAATAAGACCACAAATAATCACTAAATAAGTGAAGAAATAAGCTTATCAAAATGAAATAATATCCTCATTTGGTCGCAGAGAAAACAAAAGAAAATTCTAGAACTCAAGTTTCATGTTGTGTTCAGAAACTGAGAAACTCACCTCGACCAAGTAAAACAAAGAGCTGCCTTATTCGGCTCAATCAGCAGTAGATATTTACGATAGCCTAAGATTCAAAAACCCAAGTTTCGTGCATTTTCCCAACGACCAAACAGAACGTTAAAAAGAATCCGAGTCCAATTTCCTACCATCCAAAACCCTAATTTCGGACTCTACTGACACACCGAACCAAACGAAACCTCCAAAACAGAAAAAGCAAATGAAAAAAAAAAAAGAAAAAAAAAAACAGTTCGATTCACGGAACACCGAAACCAGATTGATTGACGAAACAACGAAAACAGTGATGATTGAATCGATGAAATGAAAGCGCACCTCGATTTGGCTCGGTTCGATCTAATGGCAGTCGTCTTCGTGATTAATGGTGGTTCCAGTTTGGTGCCAATTGCTTTTGTCTGAAGAAAAAACAAACTCCGAGAGTGTGATGGGGTTTTCCTCTCTTAGATCTAACGCAAAATTCGTTATCTGTAGCGTCTATAGTTAAAACGTCGAAATGGGCCTGGCGGTAAGAAAATCAAAGAATATACTCTCCAAACTTTTAATCTGAGCAATGCCTTTAAAATGGATTGGGCTTAGGTGCGGTAGTTCAAAACTATTGCAATACACCTTTTTTATCCTTTGAAACAAATAAAAATATCGTTTAAAAATTCTCAAAAAGACAAATATCTTTATAAATTTTAAAAAAAAAAATTCAAAAAATATTAACGCCCTTAAAATTAATTAATTAAAATAATTAACTTAGAGTGTTACTTGTAATACCTTCATACTAATTAACTTATTAGCTAGATTTATTATCTTCAAGACTTCAACACTAACTATCAAAATATCATATAGTGGAAAGCGGAAAAGAATGATGAGATGAAACTAAAATATTTTCAACAATATCATTTACCATCATCAATGTAAATACAGAGTTTCCAAATAAATATTGATTACAATATTCAATATTATCTATCAGTGTAACACCCAAAAAAAAATAATTAACTGGTAATTATCTCAACATACACTTTCTTGTCAAATTCTTAATAAAACCAGGGAGTCTTTCGCCCTTATCAGAGTGCTTACAAGGCAAAAAAAAAAAAAAAAAAAATCTAATACTTTGAAGCTATAAATGTATATCCACAATGATATACACTTGGCAAACAAACTAAGAAAACATCACAAGATAAAGATAATCAACAAAGCCTCGGTGTCAGACCGATCACACAAGTCTAATGGCTAAATATCACAAACCAAGTTTTAATCCTAAATTAAAAATTAAACATCAAGGTCTACTCTTAAAGAAGATAAATCAAGTGAAGAATCCCAATCATCTCACTAAGCGTATCACCGCCACTGTCCCATATACTCTTTGTAGTGACTCAAATAATTAATTAAGCTTAGATAGCTTAGTTAGAGGGTTAATTTGAACTTTGGGTCACTAAGAACAGCTAGAAGGGCATTTTAGAAATTTTAGACTTTTTCACCGGACGTACGCACAAGGACCACTATATGTATGCTTTTGTCTGTAAGTGAGGATGTACACAGCGGGACCACTGTACGTACACTCTTGTCTTTAAGTGAGGACGTACGCATGGAGACCACCATACATACGTTGATAATAGTACGACATACTCTGCAAATAGTATGTGAACATACGCCCCAATAGTATTAGACGTATGCTACTTTTGAGTTAACCCTCAAATAATATATGAACGTACGATACAGGCTTTGGACCGCTGGGTAAATAGTACTGGACGTACGCCCCAATAGTACCAGATGTCTGTTACTTTTCAGAATAGTTGGTAGCGCCCTTTCTTTTTCTCACCTATAAATACCACCTACCCTCGAGCCTTTAAGCCTCATTCTCTCCCCCAAGCTCTCTGAAACCCTGTGTGAGTGCCTTTGTGAGTTTTCTGAGTCTTGGAGAAGGAGAGGTGATTCTTGGAGGTTTTTGGCTTCAATGAGGTAATCTTCTAAGCTTAGCTTGTTTCTTAGTCGTTATGCTGTGCTTTTCATAGTTAGCTTAGTTGGTAGTTTGTAGCTTCTAGTTATGTTGTTGCCCTCAATCATGGTTTAAACTTGGGTTAGCGTTTAATTCTTGTTGGGCATATTTCCTTTTGCATGGAGATGTTATTTTGAGATAAGAAATCTTAGGAATCCTTTTGGTAGCTTTAGAATCAATTTGGGAGGATAGGAGAACGGTTGAAATAAATGAGGTTCTACCCGAACCTTCTAGGCAGACATACGGCCACTAGACCAGACGTACGAGCCTTCTGGGCGAACATATAGCCACGAGCCCGGACATACAGTCAGAAGCATTCCAAGGAACGCCACTTTGGCAAGTCATCCGATAGCCTCTGTTTTCATGTTCTAGGTTCGTTTTAGTTGGATTTAGAACTAATGATAAGTCTTTTCTCAGTATTCGAGGTTATGGAGCCTTAAAGGAATTTTATATGGATGCTTGTTGTTACTTTTCCCACATTGCACATCTATTTTATATATATCAAATATGCATATTTTGCAACTCTCACGAAATACATTTTGGAACTACTATGAGTCTCTTTTGTGAAAACGTGTGTTGATTAATAAGATAATAATGAGGCTTGTAAAACTATGCATGTAAAAGGCTGATAAGATTAATTGCATCGTATGACATAGTACACTAGTACGTACGGGATAACGGCCATGAGCTTATTATACAGGTTAACTTTATGGTCAAATGTGTGTGTGTGTGAGCTTTGGATCCAATGGTTTCGTAATCTGGCACAACCATTCCCTAGTAAATGATCACTACAAGACGTACATCATTAGTGGTGTAGGTCACCCGATGTCAGACTCGGTCATGCCACTAATGTTATGGACGGTAGCGTACAATATCCGGAGCACCAGTGTTGTATTACAAGTCTTTCGAGACAGCGCCAACCCTGCTAAGAAGGGTAATATCTTGGGTAGACCATACCGTTAAACTATTACTGTTACTCATGATTATAAGCATATATTATATCTATATCACATCCATGATAAACTGACTTCTCATAATGTTGCATGTGCTTTATAAACAACTGAGTTCACTAATTAATAAAGGGTATGTCATGTGCATTTATACTCACTAAATCCTCGGACTTACCCTTGTATTATTTTCCTTTTTTCTCCATATGTACAATTATGCGGTTATAGATAGTTTAGCAAAAATGGATACCATGAAACTTCCGGTTATTGTGGAGGATTCGACCTGGGAGATGCTTGAAGACTTATTATGAGCTTAGGCGGTTGCTCATGGTAATTAGTACGTTATGCTATGTTATAGATTTAGAACTTTTATGCATGTCTGCATATTAAGATATAGCATGAATCCTTTGTAAAGATGATGATATGTATAATATTTTAGCTACTTTGACGATCATTGGTAGATGCTCTGGTTGTAATGATTAATGTTTGGGAAAAATGCAGTTTACCCCCCTGAAGTTTCAGGGGTTTTTCAATTTTAACCTTAAAGTTCAAAAATTGGCAATCTACCTCCTGAAGTTTCAAAAATTGACAATTTAAACCCTCCGTTTAATTTTTATGTTTAAATGGACGAAAATCTATGAAATTACATCATTACCCTCACGCTATTTAAAAAAAATTTCCGTTCAATTTAACGGAAATTAGTACAGAATATTTAAATTGCCAATTTTTGAAACTTCAGAGAGGTAGATTGCCAATTTTTGAACTTTAAGGTTAAAATTGAAAAACTCCTGAAACTTCAGGGAAGTAAACTGCATTTTCCCCTTAATGTGTATAGAATCTTTTTGTTTCCACTATTTAGTATCCTCTCTTTTGAGGAGTAAAGGTCCCTATGTCTTGTTCCGCGAGGGATAAGGCTGGGAAACGAACCGTGGAATTAATTACCAGTTAATTAATTTCTAGGGCGTTATACTTTTCAACCACTTAGAATCTAACTCCTCAAATATATTCCTTGACTATGTCCTCTACAAGGACATAGGGTCTCGTTGGGCTCATCATCTAACTGCTGGCCAACTATAATATAATACATGTTTTACAAATGGAAAGATATAAGCGTAAGTCCATGACTTAGTAAGTAAGATACACACAAATTTCATGTTATCATGCTTGGTGAACTTGGTTTATATGAAAAGACTATTTAAGATATAGGCAATGATAGGAAACATTCTTTCACGCAGTTTATACGTCATGTGAATGTGGTATAAATATAAAATACATGATAATCAAGTGAACATGTCATAGTTATATTTCATATGGTCTACCCAAGCTATTAACACATTTTTAGTATAGTTGGCGCTATCCCAGGGGACCTATAGTAGAACATAGGTGTCTCTCGTGTTTCTATATAATGTCCATTACTAGCAGCCTGACCAAGTCCGATCTTAGGTGGCCTACACCACTAATGATGTTCGTCCATAGTGAAAGTCAATCAAACATGGATGTGTTGGTCACACTATAAAATCATTGGATCCAAGGCCAAATATATATATATATGAACCACAACGTAAAACCCACATAATGGTAAGCTCATGACCGCCAAGCGCACATGAAATGTTATGTCATACGATGCAATTTAATTCACAGTCTTTTACATGTATGCATTTACAAATTTCATCATCTTATTGATCACTCATTTTCACAAAAGTATATTTCACATAGTTCTAAAAAGTATTTCATGTGAGTTGTAAGCATATTCATTTGATACATAAAATAATCATGTTCTGGAAGAATCGTGAAAGAACTCAAATCATACTTTAATTTAAGCTTAAATAGCCAAAATCTTAATATGAGGTCAAAATGGTCATTTTGTGTGGCCATTAAACATTAGTTTATTTTGTCGAACAATCGAAATCGATCGTCCGATTAGACCGCTGAACATTCGTTGGTCTGGCATAAGCTCCTATTTCTAAAAAGGTCATACCTGAACCCATTCTAACAGGATATATGGCTCTAAAATGCTTCCTAACATTGTCCAAAATGGAAACACAACATTTCAACATATCAATTCTTATCATACCAAGACAAATCTTCAACCCATCACAAATTCAACTATGAAGCAATGTCTAAGCAACTAAATCCAAGTTAAAAACTCCAACAGTAAACTAATCACAAAGAAGTAACAAAATATCACAAGATACATGAAATCCATAATCATCTAATCATTAACTATCATTCAACTCATTAACCCCAACTTAAAAGCTTAAATCTATAAACCCAAATGCAGACTTATGATTAACATGCTATTACAAAAGATAAAACAAATGGATAGCATGTTAATACTGTAACAGGAACGAGATTTGAGTAGGAGGTTACATTATCTTAAGAGAAAACTCAAGATTCCCTTCTCTTTCCTCTCCTCTCTCTCTCTCTCTCTCCCTCTCTCTTCTTCTAGGGTTTACTAAATCTAACAAGGGTCCAAAATGAGGTAAATGGTGAAAAGGAAGTTAAAGGATCCATGCACACACAAGCAATTGTCATAGAATGTTCTGTCTTTCCATCGAAAGTTCATATCTAAGGTTACATCAATCGTTTCATCTTACCATCAATCATTTGGCTAAGATAAAAAATCTAGGGGTGTTCATGCGGTTTTTATTAACCGCTAACCGCTTTTATATATATATATATATATATATATATATATATATATATATA
>NC_081548.1:8149771-8176273 GCF_901000735.1 Corylus avellana | reverse complement strand
AAAAAAAGTGGAAAAAAAATTTAAAGAGAGCCCAAAAAAAGCCTAATTCTCAAATTTAGCCAAAAAGAAAGCCCAAACAAAGCCCAAAAAAAGTGGTTAACCGCTAACCAGGCGGTTAACCCTAGCAGAAGTGGTTAGTAAAATGTATTAACCGCTTAAAGGGTTGCGGTTAGCAATTTTAGCCACTAACTGCTAACTGCAACCGCATGATCACCCCTAAAAATCACTTAAATCCCAAAATTCCAACTCAAAACCAATAAAAACATCATTCGTGTAACATCCTAGTGAAATTAATTAAGCGGTAATTAATTTCATAGTTCACCTCCCAACCTCATTCCGCAAAGAATAAAACTCAGTGATTTCATCCTTGCGAAGAGAATTTACAGTAGAAGACTTTTCACTTATAAACAAAGATAGCTATAAATTAAAACTCACAAGCATTGAATAACTAGAGTGAAACTAAATCATCATGAAATAAGTAATGAAATCTCCAAAAGTACGATAAAAAACTAGTCATCAAATCAAATACACGATTACAAACAAAATGTAAGAGTCATGATAAAATCAAGTTCAAAGCCTAGACTTAAAAAGATAAACCATGTAAATAATATGAGAAAAGTACACTTTACCTCCTCAAAGTTTGAGCCGATTTTCAATTCGACCCCCAATATTTCAATTTTTGCAATGCACCCCCCAAAGTTCAACATTTTTGCAATTCGACCTATCCGTCAGTCAAAGCCATTTTGACTGACGGAAAAGTTATCACGTGACTCGCACGTGACCACTGTTGTCATTTTGTTTCCCAAAATGCCCCCACCTGCCTGAACTCAGTCCGTCAACCCATTTACAACCCCCAAAATTCAAATACAAAAACTTCCTTGGAGGCCGCAAGTCTCTCTTGGCCTTTAGCTCCACCAAATCCCACGTTTATTTCTTATGCAGGGATTCCATCTCCTCCGCCATAGCACCCACCCATCTGCTCTTCTCTTGGCTATTGACAGCCTCTTGAAAAGTAGTACAATTTCCGCTGCTGATGACAAGAGCATAAGAAACCATGTCTTCAAAATCGTACGTGGTTGGTAGCCTGATAGTGTGTCCAGGCCTGTTTGTGGCTATAATGTGATGCTCCTTAACTCCTGAAGTAGAGGCCTCTATACCCTGAGAAGTATTCTCCTACACATGAGTCTCTAATTCCAACTGCACCACCTGCTTATCATGCTACTACTTTCTGGCACCTGTTGCTCTTTACCCTGAGACTCTTCAACATGAAATTTTCATCAAATACCACGTCTCTACTGATTACCACCTTGTTTGCCTTCAGATTCCAAAACTTGTAACCCTTGACCCATTTTCCATATTCGCGAAAGACACACTGTCTAGACTTTGGATCAAGCTTCGATCGTTCTTCACTAGGTATGTGCACATAGGCTGGACAACCAAATACTCTCAAACCAGAGTAATCTACCTCATTACCTCTCCACACCTCCTCTGCAACTTTTCCATCTAGTGCTACCCTCGGTGACATGTTGATCAAATAGCATGTTATACTCACTGCATCTGCCCATAAAATCTTTGCAAGTCCAACATTCAACCTGAGACATCGTGCTCTCTCTGCAATAGACCTATTTATCATTTTCGCCACACCATTTTGTTGTAGTATCTTGCGTACTGTGAAATGTTTCTTTATACCATGTTGCTCACAAAAATCTTTGAACTTGTCATTTGTGTATTCAGTTCCATTATCTGTCCTGATGCAATTAACCTTCTTTCCAGTCTGGTTCTCCACTTTAGCTTTTCACAAATTGAACTTGACAAACGTCCATGATTTGTGCCACATGAAGTATACCCAAACTTTTATGGAGAAATCATCTATAAAGATCACGAAATACATATGTCCTCCCCGGGTCGCTGCCCTCACTGGTCCCCGTACATTAAAATGAACATAGTCTAGAATGCCCTCTATCTTGTGTGTGGTTGTCTTGAATTGTACCCTATTCTGCTTCTCTAGAATACAAAACTTACAGAAATCAAGTTTGCACGTTTTGATACACTTCAACAAATTTCTCTAATGAAGCTCCAACTTACCCCGCTCACTCATATGACCCAACCACATATGCCACAAAACAATACATTCGGACTCAGACTCCACAGAGGCGATTCCACCTACAACTGTACTTCCTACCAGTTTATAGATATTCTTTAAACTTTTCTGCTCCTTCATCACTACCATCGCACCCTTAGTCACCTTCATTATTCCACCTTCATTATTCCACCTTCAAACTTATAACCATAACCGTTTAAGTCTAAGGTGCCTAATGAAATCAAATTCTTTTCCACGTTTGGTACATGTATAACATCACACAACGTTCTAACCACGCTATCAAACATTTTAATTCTAATATTACCTATGCCAGTAATTTTGCAATGTGCACCATTACCCATAATAATTATACCAGAATTAACTGACATGTAGGTGTCAAACCAATCTCGGTTGGACGTCACGTGAAACGAACATGTTGAGTCCAGAATCCAAGAATCCATAGGATGCTCTGAATTTGACGCAACAGAAAGCATATCACTATCATCACCGTCTGAATTGTCTTCTACTGCATTCGTAGATCTTGATGAACCTTCATTCTCGTCGTCCTTATTCTTCTTCCAGTCTAGACAATCCCGCTTTATGTGTCCTTTCTTCCCGCACTTATAGCAATTGATGCCCTTCCGTTTTCGGGACTTTGACCGAGAATTCTTGCCATTCGATCCACCCTTGTTACTACTTCTTCCACGCTCTTGGTTACCCTTTACAACTAGCCATTCTCCTTGAAAACTTTCATCATTGATTTTCTGCCTTTGATAAAAAGCCAACAGCTATTACGTGAATGCTTTAACATACACGTAACATGATAGATTGTTAGGTTTTGAGGGAACCTAAAACCTTTTCAAACATAAAGTTTGGATTAATTTTCTGGTTGCTTTATTTATAACATAATGGCCTTTAAATAGGCAAACTATTATAATATTTTCTAGGGCTGAGTCATCAGCTCTTATTGAAATATAAACTAGCGTTGAGTTATCAAGACTCTTACATGAAAATAAATAAAGATAATATCAAATAAAAATTAACACAATAAAATATTCTATAGTATCATATATTTTAATATATCCTACTATTAATAATTATTTCGCATAAAACTCAATTCTCGTAACATTCCTTTCCCCTTGAAGAGGACCTTGTCCTCAAGGTCCTGGAAATCTTCTTCTTGAAATAATCTTGCTCTTGGAAATCATCTGCCAAATCAATACTTAGCAATTATAAATAATTAAAATATTACTATAACCACAATTTTTCTCTATTTAATTCTCTCGCTGGACCACTTTTCTTTCCCATCAACTCTTTTTTTTTTTTTTTTTAATCTTGCTGGCTTCCAATACGATCAACCTCTGACTCAAAACTAAAACTTTTTTTTTTTTTCTTTTTTCGTTTTCTGCTCCAAACAAAGGAATCAAAATTAGTTTTTTTCTTTCTCACAAACCACAAAAGTGATTCTTGTGCACTGGTTTATGGAGAAAATGACCAATATGGCACAACAGTGCACAGGGGTCGTGAGACCGACGGCTGATGCGGTGATTTGGAGCGAGGCGGTGGCGCGCGACGAGTGGTGGGTTTGACGGGGTGCTAGGAGAGGATGGTGGCATTATGGTAACATTTGGGTGCCTTTAATTCTTGGGTATTTGTTGGTTGCAGAGCCAAAACGAGCTTTTGAGTCCTAAGAAGCCCGTTTTAGAAAAAAAATCAATTGTTTCATAAAATATTGGCAAAGCGCTTTTGAGGTTCTAAATGCTCAAAACTACATTTGGGCTGAAGCTCGAAAATGAGGCTTCTGGTGAAACGGACTTCTAGAAAAAAAGGCGCGCCGCAGATTGCATTCTATAAAATATATGAACTGACAAAAATACCCGTACAAATTTCAACAAATGACAACCATACCCATATATAAACATCACCAAGAACCAAACTTATCATTTTGCCGCAATTGAGAGCCGCTACAGGGAGAGAGACTCAAGTAGAAGTTCATCTCGTTCCGATGAGTTCGTTTGATTTTTGATTATTTTCATCTCCTTTGTTCCAATCTTGACATATATAAAAGAAGTTTGCAAGATGTAAGAGACCTGCAGAGAAAAGTATTAGAAAAAAATAGAGAGAAAAAAAAAATAGAGAGGATAGAAAGACGAGAGTGAATGGCCGGCTTCGTTTGACAAACGATTTCAAGGCAAAAGACATGGCATTTACTGTTCAACCGATTGACATTCTGCAGTGTCGTACAGCAGAAGCCATGCCCCTTGTTCAGGCTGTTCAGCAACAAATGTGAAAAGGAGCGCTTGGCCTTTGAAGCTTGACCTTAGTCCTTTCACAAAAAGGACTGCTTTTCACGTTTGTTGCTGAACAAAGGGCATGGTTTATACTGTACGACACTGTAGAATGTCAATCGGCTGAACATTAAATGCCATGTCTTTTGCCTTGAAATCGTTTGAAAGATGAAAAAGAAGTGAGATGGGTTTAGGTGAAAAAGATCCAACCTTTTCGAGAATGCAGGGAACAAATATATCACCAAAAGATCCAATCTTTTCACACTTCCCACGACTGACGTGCAGGAGCTGGCATCCAATATCTCAAAAGAAATAAATTTTTAAAAAACTTCTATTGCATAAATGATTATAGTAATTATAGTAATTTAAAAAAAAATTATGTTGCATAAAAGTTCATGTGAAACCATTATAATAATTATAGTGTAATGTATTTTCCTATTGTAAAAACTTGCTTCCATTATTTTTTTTTTTTGTTGTTGCCCTATTGTTTGATGGACATGCATATTATTCATGTAAATATGAATTTCTGTACTCTATCATCAGTTGATTACTTTAAACAAATTTTTAATTATTAATAGTGTTTAACATTTTTTTTTATTTATCATTTTATCAGCTTATTTATTGTATGATAAACATGAGTCAAAAAGGTCTAAGCAACGTTGCTGTTGCTACTGCAGATACTCAGATAAAGAAAGTAGTTTGGACTGAAAAAATGTTAGAAAATTATCTTGACATATGTATTACTGAGATTTATGCTGGTAACCGCCCATGAACACATTTCAATAAGGCAGGATGGAAAAATGTAATAGATAAATTTAATAAAAAAACTGGAAAACAATATTGCTATAAACAACTAAAGAACAAGTGGGATGGTTTGAAAAACGAGTGGAACATTTCGAAGAGATTGATAGGCAAGGAAACTGGCCTTGGATGGGATTCGGTGAAAAGACAATTGATGCGCCCGATGATTGGTGGGAAAAAAAATTGCAAGTACTATATTTGTACTTATTTGTTTTTGTTTAAACGATTTAAAAATTGTTTTATTATTAATTTTTACATATACTTAAATATAGGAAGTTCCACAAGCAACCAAGTTTCGCACGACAGGTTTGGCTTATGCTATAAAGGTGAAAATATTGTTTAGAGATGTAACTGCCACCGGGGAGGAATCTTGGGCACTATCCATAGGATTGGATCCTAATGATATTGGTGTCATAGATACTTCAGAGGTAATGCTTGATGAAAATGACAATATTGTAGAAGGTTTAGATGTTTTGGATGATGAACGAAATCTCAATACACATGGCATTGATGATAATCCTGCTGATTTAGATACACGGGATAAAAGAAATAAGAAGTTTGGTTTGGCGGTTCAATGTAAGAAAAGAAAGAAAGGAGTTCTAATCGTTAGTCAACATTTGAGTCGGATTTGTGATGTAATAGAAAGTAAGAATACAGTGACATCTAAGAGTTACGATAAACCTGGATGTAATATTGAAAAGGTTATAGATGTTGTTCGGGGGATTGCTGAAAGAGAAAATTACATTGACATCCTTAAGTTGGCAATAGAGGTATTTCTTAAGAGATCACATAGAGAGATGTTTGTGACTATTAAAGAGCCATGGTTACAGATTAACTTTATCAAGCGAATGGGAAATAGAGAAATTAACCGTCGTAGCATGGAATAATGTTTTTTTATTTTTTTAATGTTGTTTTGTTATGAACCATTTGAACATCTCTACGGATTTATTTGAATGTTATTTTTTTTATGTGTTGATTTGTGTGCTAAGGTGAATATATTATAATATTTCATAACTACGTAAATATCTCTTTTTCTTATTTTTATGGGTGCTTATATATTTATTTTGTGTTTATTTCTTTATTTTTTGTCCTTACAGACATGAACAATAGTGATTATAGCACTTAAGATGATACAAGTGATAGTGATTATGGTGAAAAAGAAAAAGAAAATGATGTTTTTATTCTAACAGCTTCAACAGTAGAATTTGTTGAGAACTATTATATACCATATATTGCAAAGGAACCTTGTTGGACCTCTTCTCAAACAGGTTATAAGTGGGTTATGGAGATTCTACAAGGTAATCCTGATAGGTGCAAACAAAATTTTAGAATGGAAATACACGTATTCATTTACTTGTGTAAAGAGTTGAAGGAAAGATATCATTTAAAAGGTACTCGAAAATTAACTATTGAAGAGTTGGTGGCTATATTTTTTATTACTTTAGGCCATGGGTTTGGGAATAGAATAGTGCAAGAAAGGTTTCAACATTCAGGAAAAGCAATTAGTAGACATTTTACTAGTGTTTTAATGGCCGTTTCAAGAATGACGATTGACATTATTAATCCTATTGATAGGGAGTTTAGGGATGTTCCAAGCAAAATTCGTGATGATGAGCAGTATTGGCCATGCTTCAAAAATTGTATTGGAGCCATTGATGGAACCCATATGCCAGTTAAAATTTCTCCATCAAAACAAATACCATATATTGGTCGAAAAGGGACCCCTACTCAAAATGTTATGGTTGTTTGTGATTTTCGTATGTGTTTCACCTTTGTTTGGGCTGGATGGGAAGGTACGGCACATGATACACAAATGTTTTTAGAAGCTATTCGAAAGGAAGAATTACGATTTCCACACCCACCTAGAGGTTTGTATTTAATTAAAATAACAATTATAAATTATACATGAAAAAAAATATACTTTTCAATATTTTTTATGACCGTTATTCGTATATTGTTTGTAGGAAAATATTACTTGGTAGACGCAGGATATCCTCACTTGAAGGGATACATGGGGCCATACAAAGGGGAGCGGTATCATCTACCAGACTTTCGTCGCGGAAGCCAACCGAGGGGTATGCATGAAATTTTTAATCATGCACATTCATCACTTACATGCACTATTGAAAGAACATTTGGAGTTTGAAAAAATAAGTGGAAGTTATTGCATTGCATGTCGAATTTTCCTTATGACTAAACAAGTGAAAATCGTGGTGGCGTCTATGACTCTTCATAATTTCATTAAGAAGCATGCAATAATGGATGCTGAGTTCCAACCATATGATGATGATAATGATTTACTACCTACTGACATTATAGGCGATGAAGAAGCACAAGATAAGTCAAGCATACAACAATCACAGACGTCCAATGAAAATTCTATGAACATTGAGTGTGATCATATTGCTAATCTACTTATGACCTGTTAATTATTTTTTCTTTTTAATGTTGTTTTGTTATAAACTATTTAAAATGTTGTAAGGATCTTCTTGAATGTTGTTCTTTTTTATGTGTTAAATACTTTGAAGTCTTAAATACTTTAAATAATTTTTTTTTAAAAAAAAGAAAAGAAAAAAAGAAAAGAAAATGATTGACATCATTTTTCTTTACATATAAGTACAAAAAAAAGAAAATATTGACGTTTTGTTACATAAACCATTACAAAATAATTTTTACTTGTGAAAGCTAACATTAAACATTTTTATATAAAAAGGTTATAAAATGGAAAATATATATATATATATATATATATATATATATATATATATATTAATAACCTTATGCCTTTATTGAAAAACATGTAATGATTTCACGTAAAATGACATATTTGGTGGGACTGATAATGATTTTTTTAGCTTATACTAAAAAAAATCATTACATGTCCTTTATTGTCATTTTTGCAACTAAAAGCACTTTTTTAGTTTTGTTACCAAACATCAGTAATATCAAAAAATCACTTAAGGCATGCAGTTATCAAATATGTAAACAGCTTTTCAGTAATAACACTTTTGTCAAAAGCTCACAGGCAAAAACTCTATATCCAAAAGCTCTATTTTCCACTGCAATCCCAAAGAGGCTCTTTCTGCCTTTGATAAAAAGCCAACAACTGTTACGTTAATGCTTTTATATACATGTAACATGATAGATTGTTAGGTTTTGAGGGAACTTAGAACCTTTAGATTCGTTGAAGGGAACCTAAAACTTTTTCAAACATAAAGTTTGGATTAATTTTCTGGTTGTTTTATTCATAACATAATGGCCTTTAGATAGGCAAACTATTATAATATTTTCTAGGGCTGAGTCATCAGCTCTTATTGAAATATAAACTATGGCTGAGTTATCAAGACTCTTACATGAAAATAAATAAAGACAATATCAAATAAAAATTAACACAATAAAATATTCTACGGTATCATATATTTTAATATATCCTACTATTAATAATTATTTCACATAAAATTCAATTCTCGTAATATTCCTTTCCCCTTAAAGAGGACCTTGTCCTCAAGGTCCTGGAAATCTTCTTCTTGAAATAATCTTGCTCTTGGAAACCATCTGCCAAATCAATACTTAGCAATTATAAATAATTAAAATATTACTATAACCACAATTTTTCTCTATTTAATTCTCTCGCATGACCACTTTTCTTTCCCATCAACTCTTTTTTTTTTTTTAATTTTTTTTAATTTTTTTTTTAATCTTGCTGGCTTCCACTACGATCAACCTCTAACTCAAAACTAAAACATTTTTTTTTTTTTTCGTTTTCTACTCCAAACAAAGGAAACAAATTTAGTTTTTTTCTTTCTCACAAACCACAAAAGTGATTCTTGTGCACTGGTTTATGGAGAGAATGACAAATATGGCACAACAGTGCACAGGCGTCATGAGACCGGCGACTGATGCAGTGATTTGGGGCGAGACGGTGGCGCGCAACGAGTGGTGGGTTTGACGGGGTGCTGGGAGAGGATGGCGGCATTGTAGTAACATTTGGGTGCCTTTAATTCTTGGGTATTTGTTGGTTGTGATGGTAATGGGATTGATACTGCTAGTAGAGATTGAAGGTATGAGGCTATAGTTTCTTATGCATCGAACCTTTCCTTTGAGATAAGGTTGTCGATTTTTTTCTCCATCCTTTCCATCTGCTCTTCTGATTTCTTGATAAAGTCTTCGAACATAATTATGAAACTAGCTAATTGTTGCTCAAGTTGATCAAGACATGAATCCTCCATGGATGGCTGCTCTGATACCAAATGTTACGTGAATGCTTTTACATACACGTAACGTGATAGATTGTTAGGTTTTGAAGGAACCTAGACCCTTTAGATTCGTTGAAGGGAAGCTAAAGCCTTTTCAAAATTAAAGTTTGGATTTATTTTCTGGTTCCTTTATTCATAACATAATGGCCTTTAAATAGGCAAACTATTATGATATTTTTTAGGGCTGAGTCATCAGCTCTTATTGAAATATAAACTAGGATTGAGTCATCAAAACTCTTACATGAAAATAAATAAAGACAATATCAAATAAAAATTAACACAATAAAATATTCTACAATATCATATATTTTAATATATCTTACTATTAATAATTATTTCGCATAAAACTCAATTCTCGTAACAACATGGCTCCTATAACGTCCTCTAACTCCAAGCTCTCATTTCCCCATGTTAGAGTTGTATTCAAATTTTCATACGTAAGAGAAGTTGGAGGTGAATTCAATACCATCAACGCTTCGTCTTCGTTTTTAAACGTCACATCAACCCTCTTCAAATCGCCGATTACCTGATTGAACACGTTGATGTGTTGGCTCAAATCTAAGCCCTCTGCCATCTTCAAGCCATACAATCACTGCTTTAGATAGAGCTTGTTTGTCAATGACTTTGACATTTATCTACTTTCTAGTTTCAAGCAAACTGCCGCCGGAGATTCATCGTCCATGACATGATACATCACGTCATCTCCCAGACAAAGCCGATTAGTAGCCACCACTTTCGCCTCAAATTCCTTCTATGTCCACCATCGCTTCTGGTTTCGTCCTATATAACACCTTCACCATCCCTTGTTGCACCAACAAATCCATGACACGTCTTTGCCATAACCTGAAATTATCGGATTCATCGAACTTCATCACGTCGAATTTCGCAGAAGATGTGCCAATCCTAGCCATCGTAGAATTAGGCTCTGATACCAATTGTTGTTACCGTGCACAACAATAATGAATAATATGGAATTTGAAAAGAAAGAGTTAAGACACAGATTTACGTGATTTGGCAATATGCCTACATCCACAAGAGAGTGCAGCTATATTTTTTTACTATTAAATGATTTAGGATTATAACATAACATATTTATAGGAAAACCCTAATCGTAAGTATTTTTAAAAACTCCAAAATACCCTCACAACTTATTTGTTCCTAAGCCCACATAAACTAATTACACCCAATGGGCCAATAGTAGAATATGAGTCACTTGTTCTGTAACGACCCCAATGGACAAATCAATTAACTAATAATTGACCCCATGGTTCGTCTCCTAGCTTTATCCAAAGCTAAACTATCAACTCAAACAACAACTAAGACAACGTTTAAACAGCATAACAACATAAAAAGAAGCTCGGCTTAAGAGCGTTACCTCCTTGAAGCGAAACTTCAAGAACTTCCTTTCTTTTAACACCAAACGCTCACAATCTCACATAACACACTCACAAAGGTTTCTGGCAGACCAGGGGTGAGAGAGAGGTGTGAAAACTGAAGGGGTAGGGGGTATTTATAACTGAGAGGCTCTACCAACTCTCCAGAAAAGCAGCGGACATCCGCCAACCCTAGCGTATGTCCGGTACTATTTACACAGCTGTCCAAAGGCTGCCTCGTACGTTCAGGTATTATCTAAAGAGTATTCCAAAAAGTAGCGTACGTCAGTGTGGTCCTGCGTACGTACGATGGTCTCCCCGCGTATGTCCGCATTACAAATAGAAGAGTACGTCCACTAACCCTAGCGTACATCCGGTTCAAATTGAAACAAGATTACCCTCATCTTTTAAGAGAAGGATAATTATGTCTCACCCTTTTGCCTAAACAAGATTACCCTCATCTTTTAAGAGAAGGATAATTATGTCTCACCCTTTTGCCTAAATGGTTCATCTCCATTTCATTTATGTTTCCTGCTCCCATGCTCTAACAGCAACACACGTGGGCTTAGGTGATTTATAATTCTCCAACTCTACATGCATATGGGTTTAGATTTGATGATCTTTTAGATTATTTTGTCATGGAAATTGCAGTTCAGGTCAGCCACGGACTACTTGGCCCAATATTGACACTTAATGGGCTAAAATTGAAGTTCAGGTCAGTCAGACTATTTGACCCAATATTGATACTTAATGGGCTATTGTAGAGCCCAATGAAAATTGGTCTTTGATTTTTTAAATTTGAATTACCAAAAGCAGATCAATTTGCACTTTGCAGTCCGTTGGATTAAATCAGCATTCATATAAATATGATGCAATTTGTAGGAGAATTTGCCTTCTTTCTTTTTTTTTTTTAAAAAAAGAAATATATATATATATAAATGAGCCTATCATCTCTTCTCTATTCATATTCAAAGAAAATCTTAAAATTGATCACTGATCTAATACCAAAATATTCAAAAGAAATCCAAATTATACACCACTTTTTAAAAAAATTAAAAATAAAAATCTGATCGATCAAATTTTCCCCTAATCTCTTGACTGATAGCTCCTAGAAATTTACCGTGAAATTTTGAAATAATATCAAAATGAAGATAGGATATGATTAGACCATAAGCTTATATAACATTAAGAATATTTGCACGAGGCCTAAGAGCATTTAGAGAATCAAGTTACTTTTTGCTTTTTTACCTAAATAAATTTCACAATAACTTTTCTTATTTTTGCATGTCCTATATGATTTAAATATTATTTTAAATAAATGTTAGGAAAAAGAGAAAAGAGAAAGCATTTTTTTTAATTAAAATAATGGTAAGAAAAAAAAAAAAAAAAAGTGCTACCATATATTATATATAACTCTCTTGGGTTTTCTATTTTAGAGTCTTTCCTTCAATTAAAAAAGAAAATTGAATTAGCTGTTCTCATTCAAACTTTTATTTCTCTAATTTAAAGTTTTAAATGGAATTTAAGCAATTTATTTTTTTCTTCTTGTTTTGTTCAAGTATTTGGTTTTATGTGATGGTTGAGGGCGCCCACGAATATTGACTTTGGTGTAGAATTAATGGATATTCTTTGTTTGGTTTACCCGACTAACAAAAGCTCACTTGATTAAAGAAAGAAAGAAAGAAAGGGAAATATGCAGGCATATTTTTTTATTATGGCAACTTGCATAAAGTCCACACCCATTATAGTTTAGTTTTATGCCCAACAATCAACCCCTTTTATCATTTTCATATTGCCTATTGCGTACCACGTGAATGTCAGTCAATCAAAGTATCCTATGAGTCACTTTTTTTTTATAGATTTTTTTTTTATTTTTTTTTAAAAAGAAGTCTAACATATATACATATTTAAATAGGTAGTAATAATATGTGAGGAGGGAGGAGTAATGGAATCCCTTCTAATTACTTGTCCCGATTCGACAAGCAATTGAGAGAGGCCCGGGCTCTATTAATGAGTAGATTTTGAATTGTCCGAACACTTTTTGAGTCAAATGAGTCCTATTAAAGGCTTCTTACAATTGCAATTCGATAAGAAATCCTCAAAGTGGTTAGATACATATTAGAGTATGAGTTCAAATCTTGTAATATAAATTTTTATGCCTGATTAGTGTAGCCACTCTAATTGCACAGTGGAGCTGGGCCAAATTAAAGTTCAATCGGACTTGAGAGAGCGCATGCGGCTCCCAACGACAAATGTTACTATGTTTACACCTAGGTATAATAGCCACTTTGATTCAATTTCCTGCATTTTTTTTCTTCTTACATATATATACACTTAGCATAGGGCTGCGTATCGGTTAAATCGATGACGGTAGGGGTATTTTTGCCCACCGAATCAAAAACTCGATTAACTAACAGGAATAAATTTTGACTATTTTGATTAAGTTGATTAACTCGATGAAGTAGGTTAAATGTATGTCGTTTACGTCAGTTAGTCATGGGCGTTTTATATTGTGGCCAAACTTATTTTTATGGGCCAAAATGGATTGTTTTTGCTAAAAGAAAGTATTTATTGGACATGTTTTTGGGCTAAACAAGTAATGCAAAAAACTATTAAGGGCCAAAGTCGGTTAAACAAGTCGTGCGATCAAAAATCTTAATAATTAAACGGACAAAAAATGTAATCTTGATAATTTAGAGGGATAAAATAAAAGAATGGGAAGCTATAGTGGAGAGACCCTTGCGAGAATGAGAAGCAGAGTATGTTTGAAGACAAAATTGGGTAACTGTTTTATTGGCCAAATTATCTGTAACAAGGAATCAAATCCTCAACCATATCTTCTGGAATGTTGTTTAGCACAATTTAATTAAAATTCTACAATTATAATAATGTTCTTCCAATTATCATGTTCCATTAATATAATAAAAGTCAATTAAAAAAAATATTTTATTAATTTTCTGCTTTCTAACTTAAGCCGTGAGGCTTTTCAGATTGCTTAAGAAGATACTCATAGTTAATAATTAGATAGAAGAAAAGGATAAACGACAATAAGCATATGGTTTTGGAAGGTTTGCTTCATGTTTTTGTCTAAGTTGGAATGGCCAAACATATTACACATAAAGAAAAGAAATAGCCAAAAAAATAAAAAACATCTTAGGTTATGTTATAAAAATTAAATAGTTGGGTTTGTGTTAAAAAAAAAAAATTAAAAAGAAGAAAGAATAATTAATAATAATATAAGAGTAAGGAGTTGGGTTTGAGTTAGAACTCCTATCTTTCTCTTCTTTGGAGGGTTATCTCCCACCAAATAAGAGTTTATTTGGTAAAAGTGAAAGTAATTATTAGGAGATATATAGTAATCAGATGAAAGTGAAAGTAAAAGGGCATGTCCTACCGCTTGCTTAATTTAATTTCATTAATTTAATGTCAAAGTTCGATAAAGTTAATCTAATTTTAAACATTTTTAAAATATTGGTGGGCAATGGGAGAGGAAGATACATGATCTTCTTTCTAAGAACCGTGTGGTCCACGTAGTTAGGCATGATCATTTTTTTGTAGCAGAATTTTTTTTTCTTGGTGTGGCTAAAAGTATTACAGTTTTTGCTACAATTTTTTTTTTATAAAATGATGTGGTCATTTATGGGGCACTTATCACTTTAGTCATTATTGAAGCACATTTTTTGGACGGCCAAATTGGCGATGGCTTGCTAGCAAAACTAAGAAAATAGTCGTAGGAAGTTTGTCGGTCTCCAAAAAGGATTGAAGACACTCCGATGCTAAAGTCAACAAGAATTCTTTGATAAAACTGAATAGAGAACTTGGGAGATACGAGAATATGTATACTTGGGGGAGTATAGCTTTTTTAATAGACGATGCTTCTTACCCAATTTGGTAGCAGCGCCCTATTCAAGGGTGCCCTAATTTAAATTGTCTTGATTGACGGAGTACTCACATACGAAGCTGGTTATATAAGGAAAAACACTATTTCCTTTAATAATCTTGCCTCTTTTGGATCTGGCTTCCTATAAGGAAATATCAGCCCTATAAGAAAGGGGATCAACTGAGTGGAACCCAGAAGGAAAAATCTATGTGATGATCCGCCACCTTCTACACAAACTCTTGACCTCTAATTTCTTATAGATTTGGCTTATTTGTCTTATTTAGGGCAACCCTATAAAGGAGATTAAAGACCTAAGTCTAAGGCACGCTTGTTATTCACTCCTCTCATTCTTTTGCTTTCTATCCTTTTATAGATTATTCTTTTAACTTAGACATCAGAGTGTCTTCCGCTAGTATTTCCCTACGAGTCATCCATGTCTATTTTTTATTTGTCTTTGCAAGTGTTTTTGGTTGGATTGCGGTGGTGCAGTCGACTATAAATAGTAGTACGTAACCCCAAACAATTTTTTTTTTTTTTTTTTTTTTAATCTCCTCTTTGCCCTTCTATTATTATCTATTTAGTTCATTGAACATAGACAAGCTAGAAACCATAAGATTAAGATTGCATTGAAATCCTATTTAATAATTAATTAGGGACGAGTGGAAATTATAATAAATATATGTAGATTGTAGATTATCTCATATGAGAGTATTGAAATAAGTAACAAATAGTTTTGTTTTTATTTTTTTGTCTCAAATGTCTCCAAGTTGACTAATGTTTAAAAATTGGATCCAGATCGGATGGGATAATCTAAAGGATTTGCAGGTAATGATCATCCCTGTATGATAATGTGCTGGTTCCACTGGACTTGTTTTATATGCTTATTTATTTATTTTAATTAAGGGTATAAGTTTGACTATCACAATAATGTTACCGGAAAACTGCAATTATAGAGAAATACAAGGATATTTTTGCAAAACCGAGGCACCTCAATTTTTTAAAAGATATTTCTCTTGATTTTATCCGTGAAAAATATTTCAAAAATGGAATCAAATCCTTCTGTGCACCTAATGTCGACATATTCCACTAAATTAATCTTTTGAGGCTTTTAGAAGGAAAAACTTATTATAAAAAAAAGTCAAATATTATATATATACACACATGTTTTATCTCCACTAGATCTTGAGGTATGCAATAACAATGGGTAGTCATTTTTCTTTTACTCTTTTTTCTTGGGGAAGTTTTATCTGAGAAAAATGTTAAATATTATAATTTTATCTAAAATTGTTGGTGTGACACTCTTAACTAACCCCTAAATTACTACTTGTTAAATAAATAAATAAAAAATCCATTAATGATTGGTTATGAGTGTTACGTTAATATCGTTAGATATAATTGTAGTATGTATCGTTACTCTTTATTTGATAACCGGCGGTTAGATTCAGCCCATGAACGCCTGCAATGCCAAGATTGTTGATAAGAACATTCTGTGGTACTTAAGTTAGCAGAGAAAAATATGCATTACTTTAAAAAAAAAAAAAAAAAAGAGAGAGCTAGACAAGTTATGACATTAGCAAATGTTCGTGCCGAATTCCACACTCGGCATGTTATGGCCACAGCCAGATTATTTGTCTGAAATCATTGGACACTGTGAATGAAGCCATAAAGTGGTTATTTTCTGTGCTACAACAATCTCAGCGTCCTTTAAGCAGCAACTATCCTGACACGATCGGTCAAGCTATGTGGATTTTTCCTTCTAGTTAGGTCTTGCTGTTTTTTCTTTGTGTTGGCTTTCATGATCGAGGTTCACAAATTGAGTTTTATCATCATGACCCAAATCATAGGTTGAAAGTCTGTTTTCTCGGCCTAGGTTATCTGAGCGCATATTTGGTCGAAAGGATATGGTTAATAGAAGTAAATTATCCCCTTCCTAAGCTATTATTAGGTTTGTTTTTCACAAATTCATTGTCAAAAGCTGAGGTCTTTGATGCCCACCGAAACAAAGTAGCTTTCTTTTCATGTTTAGTGAGAATTTTTGTATGATGTGGGCCTTTTATGGATTTCTTTATTCCCTCTCATCTCTAGATTCTTATGTGGAGGGTGACCCTTAATGATAGCTTATTTGACGTAAGAATATCAATTAGCTTAGATATATTACAAAGGGGCACTCTTTTTAGATCCTAGTTGGAAAATTATAGGTAGTTGGGTTGAAAGTTTATTATATTGGTTAAATACATAGTTTTTTTTTTAATTTTTTTTAATTAATAGAACGACTTTTATAAATAGTTAAATAATGTTAAGCACAATGCTCCACAGAGATAATATCCGAAATATAATAGGAATTTTCTCAATAAAACCTTGCTCTACGGTGAGAGAAATGGCTTCTTTCGCATGGTAGTGGACTGCTTTATTGAGGTGTCATCTGACATGATTGACCTTCCATCTTTGTAGACAATTTAATACCCCTCGAGCTTCTTCAATAAGATGTCCATACTAACTCCAACTCATTCCATCTTTCTTGAGTGCCTGCACCACTTGAAAAACTGAGTGCCTGCACCATTTGGAGAGTATCGCCTTCTTGAACCACCCTATAAAATCTTAACTCACGATATAGATAGGTTACTCTCAATGCCGCAATTGCCTCTGCAATATTTGGTTCGGTGGTGTAATCTCTTAGCTTATATGGATTTAACTCTTTTATTTTTTATTAAGAAATAAAATATATATACCCATCATCATATGAAATGAGGGGTTACTTTTGTTCTATAGAAACTTTACCACATTAGGATTCTTAAGATTTCAAAAATATTATATGTGTAACGCTAATCATTCTTATTCACATTGAAAAACCTACAACTATATCTATAAAATGAAAAATCATATTTCATTTGAATTGGTTTGGGTGGATGAGTCTAATTCTTATATTAAACTAGAAGACCACTAACATATAAAATATTTAATTAAAATGTCAAGTGAATGACGTAAAAGAGGTTTAAATTCATGCTGCTTTTAGTCTGATAACATATTAAATTACTATTTATTTTAAAAACTTAAATTGATAAAAAAAAAATGAACAAAATTCAAAAATATTTAGATGAAATAAAAAAAAAATTACATAATGTATGGAATTATTGTGACATAATTCACCTTTTAAAAATGATGCCGTGGGGTTCAACTATAACCTATGATCGAGATGGAAGAGCAACAATCCTTTTTTAATTTTTCATATCTTTATTTTTTAGAGAAATTTGAAATTGGAGACTAGTGGACTTTTTGATATTTTCAGATTATTATTATTATTTATTTTTTGACATTCGAAGCACAATCTCTTTTGTTTTGTTTTATTTTTTATTATTTATTTATTTTTGTTGACATTGGAAGCTTTTTAAAATGGTTAAAGAAACAGGCCAACCCCATTTTCATTGTTCCCACTTTCAATAGGCACCAGCTAATTTTCAAGACTAATTAAAGATTTTGTGACACGTGGCGACAACAACTAGCCCCACCACTTCGGGGTTTTCGAGAATTAATATATATAAGTCGCGGTCAACTCTCTCTTCCTGTTGTGACCGTCGGATTACTTTGAGGGCGATTGGACGGTAAAAAATAAGGGGAACCGGCAATACACGGTTTTTAAGAAACAAGGAAAAAGTTGGTCAACAGTTTCGGATTAAGAAAACGAGTCACTCCACGTGATACCCACTTTTGGTCAGCTTTCTTTCTCTCGCACGCTATTTTCATGCCGATTTATGGGGAATTTATCGTCTCATTGTGATTAATCATGAATATTTGATTTTGTTGAAAATTGTCAAGTCCTCAAGTTCAAGTTCAAGTTCCCAAACGGACGTTCCGTTTAAGATAAATATTCTAATCCTGTCATGTTTTTTTTTCTAGAAATGATTTTTCTAATTTTCAAATTGGAATTCTAAGTCAACTTCCTCCTAAGAATAGTTGTTAGAAATAAATACGTGATTTTTTTTAATAAAAGGAAGACAATTTCTTATAAGGACAACTTTTCAATGTGGGACATGGTGGAAGAAACAAATGGAGAAAAGATTGAAATTTCAAATAGGAGGAAAAATTTTAGTTTTCTTGAAATAGTTTTCAAAAATAGCTTGAATTCATGAATTGAATTCAACCATATTGACTAATTAAAAACAAAGTAGGTTCATAAGGTTGATGTATAAAACTTTGACCATGTGTGTTTTGGGGTTTTTGTTTTTGTTTGAAAAATTGTTATGATATGACATTAAAAGTAAAAATTATTTTTTTTTTTAAAAAAAAAAAATTTAAGTATTTTTTTTTTTTAAAAAAAAAAATTTAAGTATTTTTTTGTTTTGAGTTGGTTTTAAAACAAAAATATTAACAAATATAATAAATTCTTCATAATTTTTATCTTTATTCAATGCTCTGTTTATTTCGATGTAAAATGTTTTATATTGAAAAATATTTTTCAGTGAAAACATTTTTCGGTGTTTGACTCATATAGAAAATTAGCGACAATGGGCAATTGTTGGCAACTTTCAACTTTAGGCAACCTTTGGTGAAATCCGGTGGCAGATTCCGACAATTTCCAGCAGTCTTCGACAACAGTGAATAATGAATTGCGAGAGAGAGTGTACGAGAAAATGACCGGCAAAACAGGTACCTAGTAGGTACTTGTTTATCCTATGCATGTTTTTCTATAATAAGATTTTATATAATTTATACATCTAATCTAAAATCTTATTATAAAAAAGCATGCGTAGAATAAACAGGTACGTGTCAGATACCTGTTTTGCCAGCCCTGTCAAGAATGAAAAGTTCAAATTTGAAAAATTATTTTTAATTTGACCACGATTTTCAATCATACTGAACACCATAAAATAATATATATATTAAAAAATCTGTTTTGGTCGAAACAACACCCAACCTAAATCTACTTAAAGGTTGAAAAGTTTTAAATGGGTTATAAATTTATGCACAGATAGTCACTCACCCAATCCCTTTTTTTAATACAACCCCATTGAAAATAATAATAATAATTACAAACTTGTATTTCACTTCAGTGTACTTCCCATGTATGAAGTTTCACATAAAAAGAAACTATTAATACTTTTACACAAAAACAAAAGGTCAAAATGTTTTTATTAAATTTGAAAATAAGTGGCATCCACGTTAACAACTTTACCAAGTCCACTCCCACATGACACGCCACGAACAAACAACAAAAGGAAAATTAATATAAGTTTAGACAAAAGAACAAGTAAAACCCACACACTGATCACTTCTTCTAGACTCGTCAACCTTTCCTATTTTCTCGACCAAATTCTCATCCTTTTTTTTTTTTTTATATTTTATTCAACTACGGGCCCACCACGCACCTGATTTGTTTATTCACCACCTTTGTAGAAATCTTCAAACCCATCTGAGCCGTCAGATTGCGCACCCACTTTGACTTCTTTATCTTTCTCTCCCAACTCTTACCCGGTCATCCGGTCACCCCCTCCCCCTTATATCGCTCCCACTCCCCCCACCTTTCCCTACTCTTTCTCCCTTCTCTCGTTTCAATCCTTGTGATTTGGTAACCGTAGACTTGGATGACTTGTTGAGCTCTCTCTCTCTCTCTCTCTCTCTCTTTCTCTCTCTGTAAAACTCTTTCAGAATGGCGGTGGAGCTCATGGGCTTTCCGAAGATGGACGATCAGACAGCTATACAGGAAGCTGCGTCGCAGGGCCTGAAGAGCATGGAGCATCTGATTCGCGTCTTGTCTCAGTCCCACCACCACCACCAGCAGCCAAGCCACCTGGACTGCACCGTTATAACGGACCACACCGTATCAAATTTCAAGAAGGTCATTTCTCTCCTGAACCGGACCGGCCACGCCCGGTTCAGGCGCGGACCGGTTCGACACTCGTCTTCAACATCCTCCTCCTCGTCATCCGCCTCTCTCTTCGTTCCTCACTCGCAAACCCTAACCCTAGTTCCTACTCCGATCACTTCTACGCCCACGATCGTATCTCCGGAGGCCTTACCTCAGGCTCCGATCCCTGCTCCGGCGAGATTCGTCCCGTCTCAGCCGCAGAGTTTGACCCTCGTCTTCTCGGAACCCAATGTTTTCGCCTCGAACCCGAAGACTACCGAACTGGATTTCACGAAGGAGAACTTCAGCGTGTCGTCGAGCTCGTCGTTCATGTCGTCGGCGATCACCGGAGACGGCAGCGTCTCGAACGGGAAGCTAGGGCCGTCGATCTTGGTCGCCCCAGCGCCGGCCGTTTCCGGCGGAAAACCTCCGCTATCGACGGCTCCCTACAAGAAGAGGTGCCACGAGCACTCCGACAATGTCTCCGGAAAGTTCTCAGGCTCCGGCAGCAAGTGCCATTGCTCCAAGAAAAGGTACGCCGTGCTCTTCACCATCTGCGCAATTTTTACTACACATTTTATTATGCGTGAACCGAGTTAACTGGGTAACTCTTACCAAATGTCAAACCACTAGGAGCCGTTGGTTAGAAAATAATAGTATTTGATTTATTACATTTTTATTTGTAAAAACTGCGCCGACTCGGTCGAAATTGAGTCGAATCGCTCGAGTCAACGCGAGCTCATCTGCTTCAAAGCACCGAGTTCGGGTCAACGAGTGGGTCCGGAAACAGTAAATCTATCACCTACTGCCGGACACAGCACGCGTGATACTGACACGATAGGGGTCTGTCTCTTTGAAGCGTAGTCTTTTAGGAAGGTTAAAAAAAAAAAAAAAAGAAAAAAGAAAATGACTTGTGCCAAAAAATCAAACTTCCTAAACGGCACAGTTTTGCCTTTTTTATACGGAGATAGTAGACTTTGACCAAAGTAACGCTTTTTGGAGCAGCCTTCTTTTAATTCTATTTGGTAATTGTTGTGGCTAATAAATGTTTTTTAAATTTTCAGGAAAAATCGGGAGAAGAAAACAATAAGGGTACCGGCTATAAGTTCGAAAGTCGCTGATATCCCACCGGATGAGTACTCTTGGAGGAAATATGGTCAAAAGCCGATCAAGGGCTCGCCGTACCCACGGTAATTACTATATAGTCCCTCATGTCCGACCGTTTGATTCTGCTGTTAAATCATAAAAACTCATCGCATGATCTGACGTGTCCTGGGATTGTGAATTGTTTTGTTTGTTTCAGGGGTTATTACAAGTGTAGTACGATGAGGTTGTGCCCGGCGAGGAAACACGTGGAGAGGGACCCGAGTGATCCGACGATGCTGATCGTAACGTACGGAGGAGAGCACCGTCACGCGGCTCCACCCGCGATGCACGAGAATGGGACCGCCGGTATGGGGTCGGTATTCGACTCAACGTGATTGAAAGCGAATAAGGGAAAAGACAAAAGGGAGGGAGGGGAGGAGGGAGGGAGGGTGGGTAAACGACGTCGTAGGCTTTTGTTATTTGGAGGTAGTGGAGGGGGTTGGATTGTAAATGTGTTTTGTATGTTAAAGAAATATAATATATTAGTGGTGGAAATGGAATCTCATCAATTTGCCAAAGCAATTGTGGATTGTGGTTTAGTTTTCTTTTTTAATTAATTAATTGGTAATTGTGGTTCTTCATTAGCCACTATGGATGATGATAGAAGATTGAAAGAATATAGGGGAGCACATCTGGAAAAAGAGTCAAAAAAGATTATGTGATTAGTGGGTGTTTGTGGAGAGGGGGTGAGCAATCAGATCGCTGTGTGGTTGGGAATGTCATCATCATCACTTATCACTTGCAGATGGAAGATGAGGTGGTCAAGTGATTTCTTCATTCAATCCAATATTTTCAAGTTTATTTCTTTTACATTACTCTTTCTACTCATTTTATATCCTCATCATGTAATGATATGATTAAGGGAAATCCAAATCAAGAGAAAAAGGAGAGAAAGGGATATGAATCACTTCAACAACAAAAAATATTATAAAAAAAGATGGTGGCGCATGGAGGACTATTGATGGTTTATTAATTGAATAATAATATTTAATGTTGTTCCGTATTTCTGCCAATAGCCTTCATTGAATGATTAATATCTATCGGAGATATTTTGTGTCAATAAACTAGGAGACGGTGATTGACACGTCATTCAGTTGTATAACAGTTTATGAAATAACGTTATTCAATTCCAATATGTAGCATGGCATGGCATTACTACCTCAGATTAGTTTGACAAACCATCTTTCCTTTTCCTTTCCTTATTTTCACTTATATATATATATTTTCAAAAAAAAAAAAAAATCCACTTTTCACAAAAGTCAACATCTTATTTCATTTTTATATTATATCAATAACTTCTTATTACAACTCAAACAAAAACTCACAACAAAAAGGTTTACCAAATACACCTCTCGCTTTATCTAATGGATATGCCTGTGGTCCTGTGGAGTTCAAAAATATGACCAAATGCTACATAAGATTAAATGAGGAGTATGAAGTTCTTCAGGAAAGGGGAAGAAGAGGTCAATCCCTTTAAACATATTGTGGTTAATGATCCTCATTGTGAGTTAACCACACAAATAATAAGATAAAATACAAAATTTAATGGGTGGTTGGATCACTTTTCCCTTCAAATGAGTGGTTGGTCATCCAAATATATAATTGGGATAGGCGGATCACCCCTAAAGAGGTAGTTGATCACGCTCTCCTACTTGAAATTACCACGAATGTGGATCTCTAAAATGACATGCCCCAAAAATCATTAACCTTAAGTCAAATTCAGGGAAAAAAGTAATTAAACACAAAAACACTAAAAATTACGTTCATTTTTATATCACATTAGAATATTTTTAAAAAATAAAATAAAATAAAAAATTAATAAAAAGCCCCTCTAAACAATTTTATCAAACAATTAAGTCTTTAATATAATGCAGTTCATTATTTTTTGGGAAAAATACAAAATTAGTCATTGTGGTTTACCTAATTTACAATTAGCTCCTTATGGTATCAAAATGAATTCAAAGGTCCTTGAGGTATGCCAAAAATATAATTTAGTCTCTACAATAAGATTCCGTCCACTAATTTAACAAATTTCCTTAGTATGCCACTGACTTAAATAGGATAAGTATCACAATTATATTGGCTCTAATGTTTTACGCTATTAAAATTTGTTAAGTCAGTGAACGAAATTTGACTGTAGAGACTAAATTAGTTTTTTCGCATACTTCAAGGACCTTTGAGTTCATTTTAATACCACAAAGAATTAATTGTAAATCAAGTAAACCACAATAATTGAATTTACATTTTTCCCTTATTTTTTACTTCACATTCCCCCCTATGTTCAATGAATCCTTGCCTGAAAAAAAAAAAAAAAAAAAAAAAAAAAAAAGGTAGTGTGGTCCTAAATACTAGTACCACCTATTACCACTGAAAATGTTGATTTCAGTTGACTGTACAAATGTGGTTTTAGATCCAAAAAACTTAAAATCTCCTTCATTGACTCGGTGTCAACCTATCTAAGTGGTTGTTTTATTGTTACAAAGTATTTACTCACTTGTCGCAGCTGCTTCGTAAATCGTTTTGTTTAAAAAATTTGAAAAGTATCTATTTGCTTGTCACGGTTACTTTGTGTATCGTTCTATTTAAGAAATTTTGTCTTTGCAAACCGTCATTTATAACTGTTTCAGTTTTCTTGATGAATCAGATCAATTATTTGACTCATTCTAATAATTTAAAGTTTTATAACACTTTTATTCAATTTTTTTGGTTGTTCAAGGCTTTGTTTGAGTCGTTCGTTCTTTGTTTTTACTTTTTCGTGTAATATCTTCTTCTTTTTCCTTCCACTTTCTTGAATTGAATTGAATTAAAAACAAACAAACAAAAAAACGACTCCGAGTCAAACTGCACAATCTACATTGTGGACTTTTCAACGAGAACTTGGGTCCGGTTTTGACTTTGTACTTGAGCCCGAGGGTTATATATGGAAATATATTTTCGGCTTGATAGAGGAGTTGGGCTTCAAGGGCCAAGGCCCTCGTGTTTAAGGACCAAATCTAAACCATTCATTTTCAGATTAATGATTGAGATTTAAGAAGGTGAAATACCTTAAGAATTTTGGAAGATAGTGATCCAATCTTTACTGTTGATGCAATGGTTATTGGTGAGGTTATATGTTTATTGGGTTGTGTTTTCTAAAACTATTTTTTTAAAAAAATTTAGAACTATCAAATAAGATGTTTTTAATGATTTTACATTTGAAACTGGGAATCAAAGTTTTTTTTTTTTTTTTTTTTAATATATATATTAAAAAAACCACTATTTTGGTATTCTACTATAACAGCTTTTTTAAGTTACATTTTTTAAAAATAAAATAAACATTATGTAAATATAAAAACTAATTATTTTTAAAAACGAAAAACTAAACAACCCCTATTTGTCTCACTTTGTTTCCGTCTAAAAAAGGAAAAATAAAGAAAATGAGCATAATCTCTTTGTTTGTTTGTTTGTTTGTTTTTTTTTAATTTATTAATATACTTTTTAAGGGTGGATTTTTATTTTTATTTTTATTTTTGGTGATACAATAAATATGCCTAAGGCTCCACTCAAGCACCCAATGACATGGAAAATATTAGACAGCTCTAAGCAATAAGCCCACCATGTGACAAGCATACATTGAGTCATTGACCATCTACAGGGAGCCTTTTGTAACACTTTGACTTTCATAATAAGTCAGTTGTGAATACACTTGTGAGTGTTGAGTCCCACATTATATATATAAAATAAATAAATAAAAATACTTAATATATCTAAGTGGACCTTAGCCTATTAGCTTAGGCTTTGTGTTCAATTATGTAAATTAATGTATTCTTGGTAAAAACTCAATAACCACTTTATCTCCCAACAAAGCTGAAGACAGGAATAACTCATATTCCACTTAGTGGTACTACTTTTCTTTTATTATTGCAGCAAAATTTTCTTTTTTAATCCACAAACTCACTTAAGGATTAGGGGAAGTGTGTGTAACTTGACCAAAGTTCAGATTATGCTTGTTGTTAGAACAGTGTTCGATATGGTGTGTTCTTTGAGGTGTTCTTCACTTTCCCACAATCGCTACAAAATGACAAGTGTCAAAACTGTCTATACCGAGGAAACTCCAATGCGCGTCAAAAGTGTCTATGCTGAGAAAACTTGGATGCCTAAGTCAGTTCCTAAAAGAAAAGTAAGCTCAATGCATAATACTTCACTTTATACATGGTGTAAGAGCCTCTTTATAGGCTGAGAAGTAGAGTTAGATTTGGACTAGGTCTTCTTCTTCAACTTGATGCGGGAGTGCTGAGAGTTTGAATTGGACATGAGATCCTACGTCAATTTGGTATAGAGTAGGACTAATGTGTTAGATTCTTCAAGGAGTTGTAATTGGACCCGAATTAAGACTTCTACTCCAATGGTGCTTTTCTTGTAGGCTTGTCATTGGCCTTGAAGTCCAAAATCTGATGGGCCAGTTGGATAAAATTATTTCCAACACTTGTCACATGGCGAGATGTTATATATATATATATATATATATATATATATAATAGCAGAGTATGCTTGTTACACTTGGTAATTCAAAGGCCCAAATGAAAAAGTACTTCAAGCGCTAATGAAAATTATTTTAGTGAGGGGTAGTAGTTCATGGAGTTTGAATATATTTTCTCATAAATTATTTAGGATAATGAATAGTAAATATACAATCAAACTAAATCTTATAAATTTTTAAACATATTATGTTATATATTATATTTATTTATAGGGGTAAGTTAAATGTCACGCCTTTTGCAAACACCCTCCAAAGTTTAAAAACTCTCACTTTAGTGTATCGATCTTTTGATTTTTTTCAATTACCCCCTTCCATTA
>NC_081548.1:8142285-8149671 GCF_901000735.1 Corylus avellana | reverse complement strand
AACCTTTATATCCTTGAAAGTTTTAAAAATTTCAAATTTATTCTTATTTACAAAAAAAAAAATTATTATTATCATTATTATATTTTTGAAAAGAAAAAGAAAAAGTGACCTACGACTGTTCTTTATATAATAATAATAATAATAATAATAATAATATGACCGGTGGGTTAGATCCACTAGCGAACCCGTATGCAGGAGTTTTTTTTTTAAAAATATTTTAATATAAATGAGTGCATTTTATGAATTTACCATCCAGATATAAAAAAAAGTAAAATCTTAACGAGGAGGTAGTTGAAAATCAAAAATGAGCCACACCAAAGTATAATTTTTAAACTTCATGGTGCTATTACAAACAAAGGAGACAGTAAGTGAAGTTACCTATTTACCCCTTATTTATACTATATATAATATTATATAAAATTTGAACTTTACTTGAAAGGTGTACTGAGTAATATTTAGTGTTTATTTGGCTTACAAGATTTTAGTTTCCTACCTTCTAATAGTCAAAATATAGAAAAAATTAATATAAAATCAAAAGAATAGTGTATTAGCCAAATTGCGTCGGTCAATGGTAAGTTATGTTGGTGTTAGTTCATATCTATTACAAAGTACAAAGAATAATATATATATATATATATATATATATATATATATATATAAGCCATAAAAAAATAAAAAATTATATTTAAACTACAAAAAGTCAACTCTCTCTTGACATTTAAAGAAGAATAAAAAATTACAACTCATGTTCTTTCATTTTTCTTCCATCTTAACCCTTAAATTCTTAGATATCTTCGAGCAATTGTCCTGCAAAGAATTCATGTTTGAGTTCTTCTACGTACTCTGTCCGGGACTACCTATTGGGTTGTATAGATGTAACGTCCAGCTTCAAAAATTATAGATTAAAATATGAAACCGAGTGTAATATTGATAAATCAAATGAAAACACATCGTCTTTAAAGTGGAATGATTAGGATAATGATTATGGAAGCAATTATGTCACAAATGTTAAGGTAGGATTCCTAAATGATACGAAAGCATTGAAAACACTGTCTTAAAAAGGAAAACATTTGGTTTTTGAATCCTAAAAAAATACTGGAATAGTTATCACAACATGCTTTTTGAAAGAGAAATACTAGATGTTCTTCTACTGTTCTCCTAGTATCTTTCCAACTGTGATGTGACTTTTAAAATTACCGTTCAATTTGAGATTATCATTATTGACTTTTAATTTATTCGTGATTTTAAAAGCTACATCACAGTAGAGTGAACACTAGAAGAATACCCAACATTTCCTGTTTTGAAAAGAGCTTTCCGAAATGGGAAATGCTAGATGTTCTTCTAGCGTTCTCTTGTGTCCTCTCAATTGTGATGCGGCTTTTAAAATCACCAATAAATTAACCGTCAATAATGATAATCTCAAATTCAACAATAATTTTAAAAGTCACATCACAGTTGGGAGGACATCAGGAGAATACTAGAATAATACCTAACATTTCCATTCCGAAATAGAGTAACATGCACAATTTTGTGACTCATAACAAAAATTATGCACGTTTTACTGAACATTACGCAATGTGGTCAAACATTATAAAAGTCAAAATGAACCTTCGATGGAAAGCATATAACATTTTATGCGACTTGGGTTTGGTGATGTTTGGTAAATGGGTTGGCCTAGACACTGTAGTTGATATGAAAAAAAAAAAAAAGTAAGAATGTTTTATATAAAAAAGTAAAAAAGTAGTATGGAAAAGTGAAAAAAGTTTTGTTTTGTAGTGATTTTTTTATTTGAATAATAATAAAAAGTGAATGATGTGATATAAAAAGTGAAAATGTTAAAATGTTTTGACGTTAATTTTTTTGAGAAATGGTAATGAACAGTGTCTAAACCAACTCCAACTCCTTTACCAAACAAGGCCAAAATATCAATTTGTTGTTGGGTTGGATGTGGATGAGAAATGTTGAAAATTTGATGTATGGATCATGAATTAATGACCAGTTTATGCTCAGAACGGTGGTAGGAGTTAGATTAGGACCTCGGATCCTGTTGGAGTAGGAGAAATTAGGAGCTTTTTAAAAATGAGGGTTCTACCAAAATATCAAACGTTCGGGTCGAGGGCTCCATTGAACCATTGATGATATGACATAAAGTTTGTTTGTTTGTTTGTTTGTTTGTTTGTTTTTTTTTTTTGTCTAAGTTTGGGGTTTACGCACTGAGGTAGGATTTTTATATAGGACTTTTCTAATTAAGGAAATTATGTGACATGATTGTAGGGTTTTGTGTAAAGGCTTCAATAGGATTTTCGGTGGATCGATCATGATAGTAGGGCAATATGCAATGATGAGAACTGAATGGGGAGTTTAAGCAACCGAGCTAGGTAAGCAAGCTATCCTCGTACTAGTATTTTTATAAATATTGACCCGATGCATTTTATGTACAATGTTTTCAAAGAAAAACTCCAAGGATTACATTTTTAGCATTCGGAAAAAAGTATTAAAATATTCTTATGCATGAGATGTGTGACGTTGATGACTTATGTGAATGTTGTCTCAAATGGTGCATGGGATATTTTAAAGGCTGCTTTATTATGCATATTCAAAATGAACTACTTACATGGTTATGTGTAAAGAAAAGGGATGAAATGTGAAACAAAATAATGAATGGAACACCGGTACTGTTTGTGTATGTTTTAATTAACTAGAAAGGCAATTGAATATATCATTATTTGGGTGTGGCCTCACATGCCATTAGTCCTAAGTAAAGGAGGCTAGCTCAATAGAGTTTCGCAGAGATGGGTTAAACGGATTACTCCAAGTATAATGACTTGAATTTCATGGAAAGAATTTTAGTAAATAGAGATGAAAAAGGGGAATCTATATATATTCTCTTTTTACCTTTTTTTTAAAAAAAATTTTTTTAGGGGCTCGGATGGGAAAATGATTGTAAATAATCCTTGGGTTTTACTTCTAAATTGTGAAAGTCATCTGCTATAATGGAAGTTGAGAACAATTTAGATGTTGAGTTCCAGCAATTTCCAATCCAAAACAACCAAAATGATTTGTAATCATGTTTTTTTTTTCTTTTAATTGAATAAGGAAATGGGTACAGGGAATGATCTTTACCACTTCTGATTCGACAGGAAGAAGAAGTGGGAGATCCTAACAACGAAAATAGGTGGACTCCCCAACAACAAACCAAAAACAAAGTAAGACAGTACAACAATAATTACAAAAGGTTAGAAAATGAGTCAAATAAGTGATTTGATCCTTTCAAAAATGCCACTCATGACAGTTACAGAAGCAAAAAGGGCTCAGACTTGTTGTTAAGCAACAACAAGAACAAGTTTTGCAATCATGCTAATAAAATGATTAGAACATTCCCCAAGTAGCCAGCCCTTTTCTTTCTTCAATTAAAAAAAAAAAACATCAATACACCAAGGAATCTGGAGAAGGTAATTATGATGAGTCTCTCTCCGATTTCACCTGGATTTGTTATGAATTCAGTCCACGCTATATATGATTCCATAGATTATTGTATTACGACCTTAATAATACAAATCCAGCCAATAATTCAATCAATTTAATAGCAGGTGAAACTTTTGTTTCCTCTTTTTCTTCATTGGTTTTGACTTTTGAGGATGGACACAGTTTTTTCTCTAAAAGATAAAAAAATAATTTCAAGGGTTGGTTTAAATGCTGCGTTAAAGTTACGGGATAATTATAGGATAAAAATGTAATTGCTAGAATAAGAGTCTGAGTAATGTTAAAAACTGATAGTACATTAATTAAACTATTTTGCATAAGCTTAAGCTATTTTAGATAAATTGTGATTTAACATGGTATTAGAGCAAATGCCTTGAGTTTGAACATTGTCTCTGTCATTTATATTTTTATCACACAATGCCGATGTTAAAATATAATTAAAATGATTAAATTTACCTCTTACTAAAAGCTTAAACTTTTGGGATTATGGGTGATTTAACATGTTGGTAATTTAATATGGTATCAGAGCCAAATATCCTGATTTGGAACCTTGACTGCATCAATTCACCTTCAATTTCAATTAAATATTCTACGACATGTGAAGAAAAGTGCTAGAATATAATCAAAATGATTAAGTTTACTTCTTCCTATAAGTTTAAACTTTTGGGACAATTGTTAATTTAACATCTGATATGACATTCATAACCAACCTTTAGATCTGTCATTGTTAAAAAAAAAATAAAAAAAATAAAAAAGGGGGGGAGGGGCAATATTACAGGATAATTGTGTGAAAAAAATATGATTTCTAGCATTAATTTTTTTCTTTAATGTAAAATGTTGTTTGTAGTATTACTCGGTTCGGTTGTTCACCTTTTGATTGAGGTTCCGAACGAAGTGGTTACTTTTGCTTGTCACGTTTAATTTACAGCATGTTTAGGATTGCGTCTGAGAAATAGAGCTTTTAAGTCAAAAAATACTTTTTGACAAAAGCTTCATTTTTAATCTTTTGCAAAAAATACGTTTTGACCATTTTTAGGCTTTTTGAATCCTTAAAAACGCTTTAAATTTTTTTATCAAACTACTTTTTTCTTCAAACTGACTTTTTGAATGTTATACGTACATTTACGCCCCTCAAACATAATCTCAAACAGACTCTTAATCTATTAAATTGAGATATGTAGTTAAAATATGTGAAATATAATACGGATTAGTCCTTATTAAAAAAAAAAAAAAAAAAATTGAATTGCAGATAGTCGGTGGAGAAAAAAATTCAAAAATTCAAAAATTCAAAAAAAAAAAAGTATTTGAAGAAGTCGTGGATTTATTGTTTAGAGGAGGTGTGGATATGCATGTGCTGATGCCAACTAAGCTTCCATATTTGCAATCGCTGTCACTTTCTTCTACCACATGGATTCCTTAAATCATCAAACCCTTTACGTCTCCAAATCCTCTAAAACTCTACAAAACGGCTCTATTTTCTTCTTCTTCTTTTTATTTATTTATTTATTTATTTTTATGGTAAGTATCAGATTCCTTTCTTACTTACAAACATCTTCGCCATTCGAAGAGACAAAGACAATAAAATATTGGCGAATCGTACATACTACGTAAAAGATGAAAAATTGACAATTATAATATCTATTGAATCAAGATTCTTTAAGATTTTTAAAATTACTGATTTATATGATTTTTTTTTTTTTTTTTTAAAAAAAACTCAATAGTTATTGCTTCATTAATATTCATTTTGAGAAATACTTGGTGTTAATAATTTGTCCATATTTTTCTCATATTTATTATTATTATTTTTTTGATATATTCGCACAAGATGGGGGAGGAGGATTCGAATTAGTGACATCTGCTCCATCAGGCGTGATCCTAACCGATTGAGTTACTTATTGAGGACTCATATTCTCTTATAAATTCAATAGATTAACCATTAAATTTGTAGAATCCACTATCGACTTGTGTGGCGTTCACATTAGTCCACAAATTTAATAGTTAATTTATAGGGAAGTGTTAGGAAGCCAAACAAAATTGACATGGCTAATCGTAAGTGGAAGACAAGAGAGAGAATTACATTTTTTTAAAAAAATTTAAAAACCCTTGCCACGTCAATTTAAAAATTTTTCTGGATTAATTTGTTTGCTCCCTACCACTTCTCTAATTTATAAGATAAGATGAACAAAAATATTAAAACCAAGCATTTTTCATTTTTTTGGGTAGAGAAATGCTAAATATTACATCATTAATGTGACACTGCTGTCAATTCTTTAATTTTAGGGCTGATGGTCACTTTTACATGGCCTCAAAAAAATGAGAGTAAAATAGTGATATAGTAGTTAACATCTTTTTTATATATATATATATATATATATATAATTTAATAATAAAGTAGGGAGTAGTAATTTTTAACACATCGGCGTGCTTACTGTTTAAGCACGCGAGTCTGTTAAATATCACTCCACATAAAATAGATAATGATTATAGAAATCAAAATCAAAATTTACAAGTACAGTCTTTGTTTCTTTTTTGGAGTTTCTTGTGGTAAGTGTTTTACTTGCAACAGAGGTTGGAAGTAAATGGTCGGTGAGTGTGCAGAAAACGTACCCGAAGAACATTTCTTGTGAGAAAAACAAAAGAAAAGAAAAAGAAAAAGAAAAGAAAAGAAAAAATAAAAATAAAAGAAGAAAGAGAAGAGAAGGGGGGCGGTGTGCGAGATGAGTGCCTTACTGTCATGCACTTTGGCTGTACTCGCCGGACAAAGCGCACAGAAAAAGAGAGAGTTGTAAAAGAGCTCTCTTTTTGCCATTCTCGTATCTCATCGCATCGCATTTTTGTTGGCCGCTCTGTCTCTCCTTCTTTCTAGATTCGATAATACCGATTCTGAATCCAAGCTTTCACTTCTTCAGTTCTTTACAACTCAAATCCCTCCGATTCAACTCGCCGGGTCGACTCGCTCTCCAAAACCCCACAACTTCAACTCTTCTTTTACAAGTGAGTCTATCTCTGTCTCTCTTTCTCTCTCTGTCTCTCTTGCATTTTCTGTCGCTTTCTACCTAAAAACGAGAATTTGGGTTGTTTGGTAGTTGTCGATTTGGTGACTTTTTGCCCACCAATTCCTAGGGGTTATGGTTCGGTGAAGGTTTGCTGAACAAACATGTGCGAACTTGTTGATTTTGAACGTTGTTTTTTTATGAATCGTTGAGGGGTTGATAAGAAGATCACCCTTTTACAAAACCCAGATGCTGATTTTGCCTGCTTTCCTCTAAAGCTGGTCTCTTTTATCAATTCAGCAAGATTTTGAGGTTTAAGCCTCTGATTTGCTTTAGGGGTTTGTATTTCGAATGGCGGCGTCCGTGAATGACAATAAGATCGATGTTTTGACATCTGCCAGGACTTCGTTGAAACTAAGCATAGAGAAATCAAAGGCTTTAGGGTTAGCTTTAGAGAAAGCTGGGCCTAGATTGGAAGAGATTAACCAAAGATTACCTACCCTAGAAGCTGCGGTCCGGCCTATTCGCGCCGACAAGGATGCCCTTGCCGCAGTTGGGGGCCACATTAACCGCGCTGTGAGCCCCGCCGCGGCGGTGCTCAAGGTTTTCGATGCCGTTCATGGGCTTGAAAAGTCGCTGCTATCCGACCCCAGGAATGATCTGCCGGGGTACTTGTCGGTGTTGAAACGCCTGGAGGAGGCATTGAAGTTTTTGGGGGACAATTGTGGATTGGCAATTCAGTGGTTGGAGGATATTGTGGAGTACCTGGAGGATAACACGATGGCTGATGATCGGTACCTTTCAAATTTGAAAAATTCCTTGAAGAGTCTTAGGGAATTGCAAAATGATGGGGGGAGGGGGCACCTTGATGGCGGCCTTTTAGATGCCGCATTGGATAAGTTGGAAAATG
>NC_081548.1:8114332-8142185 GCF_901000735.1 Corylus avellana | reverse complement strand
TTGATTAAAGAAAGAAAGAAAGAAAGGGAAATATGCAGGCATATTTTTTTATTATGGCAACTTGCATAAAGTCCACACCCATTATAGTTTAGTTTTATGCCCAACAATCAACCCCTTTTATCATTTTCATATTGCCTATTGCGTACCACGTGAATGTCAGTCAATCAAAGTATCCTATGAGTCACTTTTTTTTTATAGATTTTTTTTTTATTTTTTTTTAAAAAGAAGTCTAACATATATACATATTTAAATAGGTAGTAATAATATGTGAGGAGGGAGGAGTAATGGAATCCCTTCTAATTACTTGTCCCGATTCGACAAGCAATTGAGAGAGGCCCGGGCTCTATTAATGAGTAGATTTTGAATTGTCCGAACACTTTTTGAGTCAAATGAGTCCTATTAAAGGCTTCTTACAATTGCAATTAAATAAGAAATCCTCAAAGTGGTTAGGTACATACTAGAGTATGAGTTCAAATTTTGTAATATAAATTTTTATGTTTGATTAGTGTAGCTACTCTAATTGCTCATTGGGACTAGGCCAAGCTATAGCTCAATCGGACTTTAGAGAGCACATGCGGCTCCTAGCGGCAAATGCTACTATGTTTACACTTAGGTATAATAGCCACTCTGATTCCATCTCCTGCATTTTTTCTTCTTCTTACATATATATACACTTAGCATAGGGCTATGTACCGGTTAAATCGATGACGGTAGAGGTATTTTTGCCTACCGAATCAAAAACTCGGTTAACTGACAGGAATACATTTTGACTATTTTTATTAAGTTGATTAACTCGATGAAATTGGTTAAATGTATGTCGTTTACGTCAGTTAGTCATGGGCGTTTTATCTTGTGGCCAAACTTATTTTTATGGACCAAAATTGATTGTTTTTGCTAAGTATTTATTGGACATGTTTTTGGGCTAAACAAGTGATGCAAAAAAAACTATTAAGGGCCAAAGTCGATTAAACAAGTCGTGCGATCAAAAATCTTAATAATTAAACCGACAAAAAATATAATCTTGATAATTTAGAGGGATAAAATAAAAGAATGAGAAGCTATAGTGGAGAGACCCTTGCGAGACTGAGAAGCAGAGTATGTTTGAAGACAAAATTGGGTAACTGTTTTATTGGCCAAATTATCTGTAACAAGGAATCAAATCCTCAACCATATCTTCTGGAATGTTGTTTAGCACAATTTAATTAAAATTCTACAATTATAATAATGTTCTTCCAATTATCATGTTCCATTAATATAATAAAAGTCAATTAAAAAAAATATTTTATTAATTTTCTGCTTTCTAACTTAAGCCGTGAGGCTTTTCAGATTGCTTAAGAAGATACTCATAGTTAATAATTAGATAGAAGAAAAGGAGAAACGACAATAAGCATATGGTTTTGGAAGGTTTGCTTCATGTTTTTGTCTAAGTTGGAATGGCCAAACATATTACACATAAAGAAAAGAAATAGCCAAAAAAATAAAAAACATCTTAGGTTATGTTATAAAAATTAAATAGTTGGGTTTGTGTTAAAAAAAAAAAAATTAAAAAGAAGAAAGAATAATTAATAATAATATAAGAGTAAGGAGTTGGGTTTGAGTTAGAACTCCTATCTTTCTCTTCTTTGGAGGGTTATCTCCCACCAAATAAGAGTTTATTTGGTAAAAGTGAAAGTAATTATTAGGAGATATATAGTAATCAGATGAAAGTGAAAGTAAAAGGGCATGACCTACCGCTTGCTTAATTTAATGTCAAAGTTCGATAAAATTAATCTAATTTTAAACATTTTTAAAATATTGGTGGGCAATGGGGGAGGAAGATACATGATCTTCTTTCTAAGAACCGTGTGGTCCACGTAGTTAGGCATGATCATTTTTTTGTAGCAGAATTTTTTTTTTTTCTTGGTGTGGCTAAAAGTATTACAGTTTTTGCTACAAATTTTTTTTTTTTATAAAATGATGTGGTCATTTATGGGGCACTTATCACTTTAGTCATTATTGAAGCACATTTTTGGACGGCCAAATTGGCGATGGCTTGCTAGTAAAACTAAGAAAATAGTCACAGGAAGTTTGTCGGTCTCCAAAAAGGATTGAAGACACTCTGATGCTAAAGTCAACAAGAATTCTTTGATAAAACTGAATAGAGAACTTGGGAGATATGAGAATATGTATACTTGGGGGAGTATAGCTCTTTTAAAAGCCGATGCTTCTTACCCAATTTGGTAGCAGCGCCCTATTCAAGGGTGCCCTAATTTAAATTGTCTTGATTGACGGAGTACGCACATACGAAGCTGGTTATATAAGGAAAAACACTATTTCCTTTAATAATCTTGCCTCTTTTGGATCTGGCTTCCAATAAGGAAATATCAGCCCTATAAGAAAGGGGATCAACTGAGTGGAACCCAGAAGGAAAAATCTCTGTGATGATCCACCACCTTCTACACAAACTCTTGACCTCTAATTTCTTATAGATTTGGCTTATTTGTCTTATTTAGGGCAACCCTATTAAGGAGATTAAAGACCTAAGTCTAAGGCACGCTTGTTATTCACTCTTCTCATTCTTTTGCTTTCTATCCTTTTAAAGATTATTCTTCTAACTTAGACATTAGAGTGTCTTCCGCTAGTATTTCCCTACGAGTCACCCATGTCTATTTTTTATTTGTCTTTGCAAGTGTTTTTGGTTGGATTGCGGTGGTGTAGTCGACTATAAATAGTAGTACGTAACCCCAAACAATTTTTTTTTTTTTTTTTTTAATCTCCTCTTTGCCCTTCTATTATTATCTATTTAGTTCATTGAACATAGACAAGCTAGAAACCATAAGATTAAGATTGCATTGAAATCCTATTTAATAATTAATTAGGGACGAGTGGAAATTATAATAAATATATGAAGATTGTAGATTATCTCATATGAGAGTATTGAAATAAGTAACAAATAGTTTTGTTTTTATTTTTTTGTCTCAAATGTCTCCAAGTTGACTAATGTTTAAAAATTGGATCCAGATCGGATGGGATAATCTAAAGGATTTGCAGGTAATGATCATCCCTGTATGATAATGTGCTGGTTCCACTGGACTTGTTTTATATGCTTATTTATTTATTTTAATTAAGGGTATAAGTTTGACTATCACAATAATGTTACCGGAAAACTGCAATTATAGAGAAATACAAGGATATTTTTGCAAAACCGAGGCACCTCAATTTTTTAAAAGATATTTCTCTTGATTTTATCCGTGAAAAATATTTCAAAAAAAGGAATCAAATCCTTTTTCTGTGCACCTAATGTCGACATATTCCACTAAACTAATCTTTTGAGGCTTTTAGAAGGAAAAACTTATTATAAAAAAAAGTCAAATATTATATATATATACACACATGTTTTATCTCCACTAGATCTTGAGGTATGCAATAACAATGGGTAGTCATTTTTCTTTTACTCTTTTTTCTTGGGGAAGTTTTATCTGAGAAAAATGTTAAATATTATAATTTTATCTAAAATTGTTAGCGTGACACTCCTAACTAACCCTTAAATTACTACTTGTTAAATAAATAAATAAAAAATTCATTAATGGTTGGTTGTGAGTGTTACGTCAATATCGTTAGATATAATTATAGTATGTATCGTTACTCTTTATTTGATAACCGGCAGTCAAATTCAGCCCATGAACGCCTGCAATGCCAAGACTGTTGATAGGAACATTCTCTGATACTTAAGTTAGCAGAGGAATGCATTACTTAAAATTAAAAAAATAAATAAATAAATAGCTAGACAAGTTATGACATTAGCGAATTTTCGTGCCGAATTCTACACTCGGCATGTTATGGCCACAGCCAAATTCTTTGTCTGAAATCATTGGAGATTGTGAATGAAGCCATAAAGTGGTTATTTTCTGTGCTACAACAATCTCAGCGTCCTTTTAAGCAGCAACTATGCTAATACGACCAGTCAAGCTACGTGGATTTTTCCTTCTAGTTAGGTCTTGCCGTTTTTTACTTGTGTTGGCTTTCATGATCTGATCGAGGTTCACAATTTGAGTTTTATCATCATGAACCAAATCATAGGTTGAAAGTCTGTTTTCTCGGCCTAGGTTATCCGAGCGTATATTTGGTCCAAACTCCAAAGGATATGGTTAATAGAAGTAAATTATCCCCTTCCTAAGCTATTATTAGGTTTGTTTTTCACAAATTCATTTTCAAAAGCTGAGGTCTTTGATGCCCACCGAAACAAAGTAGCTTTCTTTTCATGTTTAGTGAGAATTTTTGTATGATGTGGGCCTTTTATGGATTTCTTTATTCCCTCTCATCTCTAGATTCTTATGTGGAGGGTGACCCTTAATGATAGCTTATTTGACGTAAGAATATCAATTAGCTTAGATATATTACAAAGGGGCACTCTTTTTAGATCCTAGTTGGAAAATTATAGGTAGTTGGGTTGAAAGTTGATTATATTGGCTAAATACATAGGTTTTATTTTATTTTATTTTAATTAATAGAACGACTTTTTTAAATAGTTAAACAATATTAAGCACAATGCTCCACAGAAATAATATCCGAAATATAATAGGAATTTCCTCAGTAAAACGTTGCTCTACGGTGAGAGAAATAGCTTCTTTCGCATGGTAGTGGGCTGTTTTATTAAAGTGTCATCTAACATAATTGACCTTCCATCTTTGTAGACAATTTAACACCCCTCGAGCTTCTTCAATAAGATGTCCATACTGATTCCAACTCCTTCCATCTTTCTTGAGTGCCTGCACCACTTAGAAAACTGAGTGTCTGCACCACTTGGAGCGTATCGCCTTCTTGAATCACCCTATAAAATCTTAACTCACGACATAGATAGGTTACTCTCAATGCCGCAATTGCCTCTGCAATATTTAGCTCGGTGGTGTAATCTCTTAGCTTAAATGGATTTAACTCTTTTTTTATTTATTTATTAAGAAATAAAATATATATACCCATCATCATATGAAATGAGGGGTTACTTTTGTTCTATAGAAACTTTACCACATTAGGACTCTTAAGATTTCAAAAATATTATATGTGTAACGCTAATCATTCTTATTCACATTGAAAAACCTACAACTATATCTATAAAATGAAAAATCATATTTCATTTGAATTGGTTTGGGTGGATGAGTCTAATTCTTATATTAAACTAGAAGACCGCTAACATATAAAATATTTAATTAAAATGTCAAGTGAATGACGTAAAAAAGGTTTAAATTCATGCTGCTTTTAGTCTAATAACATATTAAATTACTATTTATTTTAAAAACTTAAATTGATAAAAAAAAAAATGAACAAAATTCAAAAATATTTAGATGAAATTAAAAAAAAAATTACATAATTTATGGAATTATTGTGACATAATTCACCTTTTAAAAATGATGCCGTGGGGTTCAACTATAACCTATGATCGAGATGGAAGAGCAACAATCCTTTTTTAATTTTTCATATCTTTATTTTTTAGAGAAATTTGAAATTGGAGACGAGTGGACTTTTTGATATTTTCAGATTATTATTATTATTATTATTATTATTATTATTTATTATTTTTTTTGACATTCGAAGCACAATCTCTTTTGTTTTTTTTTTTGTTATTTATTTATTTTTGTTGACATTGGAAGCTTTTTAAAATGGTTAAAGAAACAGGCCAACCCCATTTTCATTGTTCCCACTTTCAATAGGCACCAGCTAATTTTCAAGACTAATTAAAGATTTTGTGACACGTGGCGACAACAACTAGCCCCACCACTTCGGGGTTTTCGAGAATTAATATATATAAGTCGCGGTCAACTCTCTCTTCCTGTTGTGACCGTCGGATTACTTTGAGGGCGATTGGACGGTAAAAAATAAGGGGAACCGGCAATACACGGTTTTTAAGAAACAAGGAAAAAGTTGGTCAACAGTTTCGGATTAAGAAAACGAGTCACTCCACGTGATACCCACTTTTGGTCAGCTTTCTTTCTCTCGCACGCTATTTTCATGCCGATTTATGGGGAATTTATCGTCTCATTGTGATTAATCATGAATATTTGATTTTGTTGAAAATTGTCAAGTCCTCAAGTTCAAGTTCCCAAACGGACGTTCCGTTTAAGATAATATTTGTTTTTTTTCTAGAAATGATTTTTCTAATTTTCAAATTGGAATTCTAAGTCAACTTCCTCCTAAGAATAGTTGTTAGAAATAAATACGTGATTTTTTTTAATAAAAGGAAGACAATTTCTTATAGGTACAACTTTTCAATGTGGGACATGGTGGAAGAAACAAATGGAGAAAAGATTGAAATTTCAAATAGGAGGAAAAATTTTAGTTTTCTTGAAATAGTTTTCAAAAATAGCTTGAATTCATGAATTGAATTCAACCATATTGACTAATTAAAAACAAAGTAGGTTCATAAGGTTGATGTATAAAACTTTGACCATGTGTGTTTTGGGGTTTTTGTTTTTGTTTGAAAAATTGTTATGATATGACATTAAAAGTAAAAATTATTATTATTTAAAAAAAAAAAAAAAAATTTAAGTATTTTTTTGTTTTGAGTTGGTTTTAAAACAAAAATATTAACAAATATAATAAATTCTTCATAATTTTTATCTTTATTCAATGCTCTGTTTATTTCGATGTAAAATGTTTTATATTGAAAAATATTTTTCAGTGAAAACATTTTTCGGTGTTTGACTCGTATAGAAAATTAGCGACAGTGGGCAATTGTTTGCAACTTTCAACTTTAGGCAACCTTTGGTGAAGTCCGGTGGCAGATTCCGACAATTTCCAGCTGTCTTCGACAACAGTGAAGAATGAATTGCGAGAGAGAGTGTACGAGAAATGGGTTGGCAAAATAGGTACCCGTTTATTCTATCCATGCTTTTTTATAATAAAGTTTTAGATAATTCATGCATCTAATCTAAAATTTTATTATAAAAAAGCATGCGTAGAATAAACAAGTACGTGTCAGGTATCTGTTTTGTTAGCCATATTGAGAATGAGAAGTTCAAATTTAAAAAATTATTTTTAATTTAACCACGATTTTCAATCATACTCTGAACACCATAAAATAATATATATATTAAAAAATCTTTTTGGTCGAAACAACACACAACCTAAATCTACTTAAAGTTCGAGAAGTTTTAAATGGGTTATAAATTTATGCACAGATAGTCACTCACTCAATCCCTTTTTTTAATACAACCCCATTGAAAATAATAATAATTACAAACTTGTATTTCACTTCAATGTACAGCCCATGTCTGAAGTTTCACATAAAAAGAAACTATTAATACTTTTACACAAAAACAAAAGGTCAAAATGTTTTTATTAAATTTGAAAATAAGTGGCATCCACGTTAACAACTTCACCAAGTCCACTCCCACATGACACGCCACGAACAAACAACAAAAGGAAAATTAATATAAGTTTAGACAAAAGAACAAGTAAAACCCACACACTGATCACTTCTTCTAGACTCGTCAACCTTTCCTATTTTCTCGACCAAATTCTCATCCTTTTTTTTTTTATATTTTATTCAACTGCGGGCCCACCACGCACCTGATTTGTTTATTCACCACCTTTGTAGAAATCTTCAAACCCATCTGAGCCGTCAGATTGCGCACCCACTTTGACTTCTTTATCTTTCTCTCCCACCTCTTACCCGGTCATCCGGTCACCCCCTCCCCCTTATATCGCTCCCACTCCCCCCAACTTTCCCTACTCTTTCTCCCTTCTCTCGTTTCAATCCTTGTGATTTGTTAACCGTAGACTTGGATGACTTGTTGAGCTCTCTCTCTCTCTCTCTCTTTCTCTCTTTCTCTCTCTCTAAAACTCTTTCAGAATGGCGGTGGAGCTCATGGGCTTTCCGAAGATGGACGATCAGACAGCTATACAGGAAGCTGCGTCGCAGGGCCTGAAGAGCATGGAGCATCTGATTCGCGTCTTGTCTCAGTCCCACCACCACCACCAGCAGCCAAGCCACCTGGACTGCACCGTTATAACGGACCACACCGTATCAAATTTCAAGAAGGTCATTTCTCTCCTGAACCGGACCGGCCACGCCCGGTTCAGGCGCGGACCGGTTCGACACTCGTCTTCAACATCCTCCTCCTCGTCATCCGCCTCTCTCTTCGTTCCTCACTCGCAAACCCTAACCCTAGTTCCTACTCCGATCACTTCTACACCCACGATCGTATCTCCGGAGGCCGTACCTCAGGCTCCGATCCCTGCTCCGGCGAGATTCGTCCCGTCTCAGCCGCAGAGTTTGACCCTCGTCTTCTCGGAACCCAATGTTTTCGCCTCGAACCCGAAGACTACCGAACTGGATTTCACGAAGGAGAACTTCAGCGTGTCGTCGAGCTCGTCGTTCATGTCGTCGGCGATCACCGGAGACGGCAGCGTCTCGAACGGGAAGCTAGGGCCGTCGATCTTGGTCGCCCCAGCGCCGGCCGTTTCCGGCGGAAAACCTCCGCTATCTACGGCTCCCTACAAGAAGAGGTGCCACGAGCACTCCGACAATGTCTCCGGAAAGTTCTCAGGCTCCGGCAGCAAGTGCCATTGCTCCAAGAAAAGGTACGCCGTGCTCTTCACCATCTGCGCAATTTTTACTACACATTTTATTATGCGTGAACCGAGTTAACTGGGTAACTCTTACCAAATGTCAAACCACTAGGAGCCGTTGGTTAGAAAATAATAGTATTTGATTTATTACATTTTTAATTGTAAAAATTGCACCGACTCGGTCGAAATTGAGTCGAATCGCTCGAGTCAACGCGAGCTCATCTGCTTCAAAGCACCGAGTTCGGGTCAACGAGTGGGTCCGGAAACAGTAAATCTATCACCTACTGCCGGACACAGCACGCGTGATACTGACACGATAGGGGTCTGTCTCTTTGAAGCGTAGTCTTTTAGGAAGGTTAAAAAAAAAAAAAAAAGAAAAAAGAAAATGACTTGTGCCAAAAAATCAAACTTCCTAAACGGCACAGTTTTGCCTTTTTTATACGGAGATAGTAGACTTTGACCAAAGTAACGCTTTTTGGAGCAGCCTTCTTTTAATTCTATTTGGTAATTGTTGTGGCTAATAAATGTTTTTTAAATTTTCAGGAAAAATCGGGAGAAGAAAACAATAAGGGTACCGGCTATAAGTTCGAAAGTCGCTGATATCCCACCGGATGAGTACTCTTGGAGGAAATATGGTCAAAAGCCGATCAAGGGCTCGCCGTACCCACGGTAATTACTATATAGTCCCTCATGTCCGACCGTTTGATTCTGCTGTTAAATCATAAAAACTCATCGCATGATCTGACGTGTCCTGGGATTGTGAATTGTTTTGTTTGTTTCAGGGGTTATTACAAGTGTAGTACGATGAGGTTGTGCCCGGCGAGGAAACACGTGGAGAGGGACCCGAGTGATCCGACGATGCTGATCGTAACGTACGGAGGAGAGCACCGTCACGCGGCTCCACCCGCGATGCACGAGAATGGGACCGCCGGTATGGGGTCGGTATTCGACTCAACGTGATTGAAAGCGAATAAGGGAAAAGACAAAAGGGAGGGAGGGGAGGGAGGGAGGAGGAGGGTGGGTAAACGACGTCGTAGGCTTTTGTTATTTGGAGGTAGTGGAGGGGGTTGGATTGTAAATGTGTTTTGTATGTTAAAGAAATATAATATATTAGTGGTGGAAATGGAATCTCATCAATTTGCCAAAGCAATTGTGGATTGTGGTTTAGTTTTCTTTTTTAATTAATTAATTGGTAATTGTGGTTCTTCATTAGCCACTATGGATGATGATAGAAGATTGAAAGAATATAGGGGAGCACATCTGGAAAAAGAGTCAAAAAAGATTATGTGATTAGTGGGTGTTTGTGGAGAGGGGGTGAGCAATCAGATCGCTGTGTGGTTGGGAATGTCATCATCATCACTTATCACTTGCAGATGGAAGATGAGGTGGTCAAGTGATTTCTTCATTCAATCCAATATTTTCAAGTTTATTTCTTTTACATTACTCTTTCTACTCATTTTATATCCTCATCATGTAATGATATGATTAAGGGAAATCCAAATCAAGAGAAAAAGGAGAGAAAGGGATATGAATCACTTCAACAACAAAAAATATTATAAAAAAAGATGGTGGCGGATGGAGGACTATTGATGGTTTATTAATTGAATAATAATATTTAATGTTGTTCCGTATTTCTGCCAATAGCCTTCATTGAATGATTAATATCTATCGGAGATATTTTGTGTCAATAAACTAGGAGACGGTGATTGACACGTCATTCAGTTGTATAACAGTTTATGAAATAACGTTATTCAATTCCAATATGTAGCATGGCATGGCATTACTACCTCAGATTAGTTTGACAAACCATCTTTCCTTCTCCTTTCCTTATTTTCACTTATATATATATATATTCTCAAAAAAAAAAAAAAAAAATGCACTTTTCACTCACAAAAGTCAACATCTTATTTGATCTTTATATTATATCAATAACTTCTTATTACAACTCAAACAAAAACTCACAACAAAAAGGTTTACCAAATACACCTCTTGCTTTATGTAATGGATATGCCTGTGGTCCTGTGGAGTTCAAAAATATGACCAAATGCTACATAAGATTAAGTGAGGAGCATGAAGTTCTTCAGGAAAGGGGAAGAAGAGGTCAATCCCTTTAAACATATTGTGGTTAATGGTCCTCATTGTGAGTTAACCACACAAATAATAAGATAAAATACAAAATTTAATGGATCGTTGGATCACTTTTCCCTTTAAAGGAGTGGTTGGTCATCCAAATATATAATTGGGATAGGCGGATCACCCCTAAAGGGGTGGTTGATCACTCTTTCCTACTTGAAATTATATGAACTTGTAATTTTCAAGTTCCATACCACAGGCGTGGATCTCTGAAATGACATGCCCCAAAAATCATTAACTTTAAGTCAAATCCAGGGAAAAAAGTAATTAAACACAAAAACACTAAAAATTACGTTCATTTTTATATCACATTAGAATATATTTTTTAAAATTAAAAAAAAATTAATAAAAAAGCCCCTCTAAACAATTTTATCAAACAATTAAGTCTTTAATATAATGCAGTTCATTATTTTTAACTTTTCCTTCCCCCCTAATGAATCCTTGCCTGAAAAAAAAAAAAAAAAAAGAAGAGAGGGTAGTGTGGTCCTAAACACTAGTACCACCTATTACCACTGAAATGTTGATTTCAGTTGACTGTACAAACATGTGGTAATGTGGTTTTAGATCTAAAAAACTTAAAATCTCCTTCATTGACTCTGAGTCAACCTTTTTAAGTGCTTGTTTTATTGTTAAAAAGTATCTATTCGCTTGTCGCAACTGCTTCGTAAATGGTTTTGTTTAAGAAATTTGAAAAGTATTTACTTATTTGCAACGGCTACTTCGTATATCGTTTTGTCTAAAAAATTTTGTCCTTGCAAACCATCATTTATGACTGTTTTAATTTTCTTGATGGATCAGATCAATTATTTGACTCATTCTAGTAATTTAAAGTTTTATAACACCTTTTTTCAATTTTTTTGGTTGTTCAAGGCTTTGTTTGAGTTGTTCGTTCTTTGCTTTTACTTTTTCTTGTAATATCTTCTTCTTTTTCCTTTCGTTTTTCTGAATTCAATTCAATTGAATTGAATTGAAAAAAAAAAAAAAAAAGGACTCCGAGTCAAACTGCGCAATCTACATTGTGGACTTTTCAACGAGAACTTGGGTCTGGTTTTGCCTTTGTACTTGTGCCCGAGGGTTATATATGAAAATATATTTTCGGCTTGATAGAGGAGTTGGGCTTCAAGGGCCAAGGCCCTCGTATTTAAGGACCAAATCTAAACCATTCATTTTCAGATTAATGATTGAGATTTAAGAAGGTGAAATACCTTAAGAATTTTGGAAGATAGTGATCCAATCTTTACTGTTGATGCAATGGTTATTGGTGAGGTTATATGTTTATTGGGTTGTGTTTTCTAAAACTATTTTTTAAAAAAAATTTAAAACTATCAAATAAGATGTTTTTAATGATTTTACATTTGAAACTGGGAATCAAAAGTTTTTTTTTTTTTTTTTTTTAAAAAAAAAAACCACTATTTTGGTATTCTACTAGAACAGCTTTTTTAAGTTACAATTTTTTTTTTTTAAAATAAACATTATGTAAATATAAAAACTAATTATTTTTAAAAACGAAAAACTAAACAACCCCTATTTATTTGTCCCACTTTGTTTCCGTCTAAAAAAGGAAAAATAAAGAAAATGAGCATAGTCTCCTTGTTTGTTTGTTTATTTTTTTTTAAAAAAATTTATTAATATACTTTTTAAGGGTGAATTTTTATTTTTATTTTTATTTTTGGTGATACAATAAATATGCCTAAGGCTCCACTCAAGCACCCCATGACATGGAAAATATTAGACAGCTCTAAGCAATAAGCCCGCCATGTGACAAGCATACATTGAGTCATTGACCATCTACAAGGAGCCTTTTGTAACACTTCGACTTTCATAATAAGTCAATTGTGAGTGCATTTGTGAGTGTTGAGTCTCACATTGAAAAATATATATATATATATAAGTGAACCTTAGCCTATTAGCTTAGGCTTTTGGGCTAGAATTGTGTTTAATTATGTATATTAATGTATTTTTGGTAAAACTTTATAATTGCTTTATCTCACAACAAATGGTATTAAAGCCATAGTTACCTTCCTGGAACGGGTGTCTGGACGCGTCAGGTTTAGAGTTGTGTCTCCATCTGCAACTCGGTTTTAGAGTTGTGTCTTCATCCGCAACTCTTGGCGTTAGACACTCTTGGAAATGTAAAAAGACTCACTAGCAAGGAGAAGTTGGTTCAATGTGAAGAGACTCACAAGTGAGGGGGGATTGTTGTGAGTGCATTTGTAAGTGTTGAGTCTCACATTGAGAAAATATAAAAGAAAAGATTACTTAATATACCTAAGTGGACCTTAGCCTATTAGCTTAAACTTTTGGGCTAGAGTTGTGTTTAATTATGTATGTTAATATACTCTTGGTAAAACTTTATAATTGTTTTATCTCCCAACAAATGGTATTAGAGCCATGGTTACCTTCTTGGGACGGGTGTTTGGACGCGTCAGGTTTAGAGTTGTGTCTCCATCCACAATTCGGGTTTAAAGTTTGTGTCTCCATCCATAACTTTTGACATAAAACACTCTTGAAAATGTAAAAAGACTCACAAACAAGGGAGAGTTGGGTCAATGTGAAGAGACTCACAAGTGAAGGGAGATTGTTATGAGTGCATTTATGAGTGTTGAGTCCCACATTGAGAAAATATAAAAGAAAAGAGTATTTAATATACATAAGTGGACCTTAGCCCATCGGCTTAGGCTTTTGGGCAAGAATTGTGTTAAATTATGTATATTAATGTATTCTTGGTAAAAACTCAATAACCTCTTTATCTCACAACACAGCTGAAAACAGAAATAACTCATATTCCACCTAGTGGTACTACTTTTCTTTTATTATTGCAGCAAAATTTTCTTTTTCTTTCTTTTTTAGTCCACAAACTCACTTAAGGATTAGGGGAAGTGTGTGTAACTTGACCAAAATTCAGATTATGCTTGTTGTTAGAACAGTGTTCGATATGGTGTGTTCTTCGAGGTGTTCTTCACTTTCCCACAATCGCTACAAAATGACAAGAGTGTCAAAAGTGTCTATACCGAGGAAACTCTAATGCGCGTCAAAAGTGTCTGTGCTAAGGAAACTTGGATGCCTAAGTCAGTTCCTAAAAGAAAAGTAAGCTCAATGCATAATAATTCAGTTTATACCTAGTGTAAGAGCCTATTTATAGGCAAAGAAGTAGAGTTAAATTTGGAGTAGGTCTCCTTCTTCAACTTGATGTGGGAGTGCTGAGAGTTTGAATTAGACATGAGATCCTACATCAATTAGGTATGGAGTAGGACTAATGTGTTAAATTCTTCAAGGAATTGTAATTGGACCCGAATTAAGACTCCTACTCCAATGATGCTTTTCTTGTAGGCTTGTCATTGGCCTTGAAGTCCAAAATCTGATGGGCCGGTTGGATAAAATTATTTCCAACACTTGTTACATGGCGAGATATTATATATATATATATATATATAATAGCAGAGTATGCTTGTTACACTTGGTAATTCAAAGGCCAAAATGAAAAAGTATTCAAGCGCTAATGAAAATTATTTTAGTGAGGGGTAGTAGTTCATGGAGTTTGAATCTATTTTCTCATAAATTATTTAGGATAATGAATAGTAAATATACAATCAAACTAAATCTTATAAATTTTTAAACATATTATGTTATATATTATATTTATTTATAGGGGTAAGTGAAATGTCACGCCTTTTGCAAACACCCCTCAAAGTTTAAAAACTTTCACTTTGGTGTATCGATTTTTTGATTTTTACTAATTACCCCCTTCCATTAGAGATTGGGATTAAATCAGATGGTAGAAGGGGGTAAAAAAACCTTTATATCCCTGAAAGTTTTAAAAATTTCAAATTTATTCTTATTTACAAAAAAAAAAAATTATTATTATCATTATTATATTTTTAAAAAGAATAAGAAAAAGTGACCCATGACTATTCTTTATATAATAATAATAATAATAATAATAATAAGACCCGTGGGTTAGGTCCACTAGTGAACCCATGGGTAGGAGTTTTATATATATATATATAAAATGAGGGCATTTTATGAATTTCACGCCACTCCGTTAGGATTTAACAGAAAATCTTAATGGAGGAGGTAATTGGAAAAAATCAAAAATTTCGATACACCAAAGTGAAAATTTTTAAACTTTGTGAGGTGTTTGCAAAATTAGTGACATTTTAGGGGTAAGTGAAGTTACCCCTTATCTATACTATATATAATATTATATAAAATTTGAACTTACTTGAAAGGTGTAATGGTAATATTTAGTGTTTTATTTGGCTTACAAGATTTTTAGTTTCTACCTTCTAGTCAAAATATGAGAAAAATTAATCTAAAATCAAAAGAATAGTGTGATAGCCAAATTGCGTCGGTCCAATGGTAAGTTATGTTGGTGTTGTAGTCTTGGAGTTCATATCCATTACAAGAAATTACAAAGAAGAATAAAAAAAGTCAACTCTCTCTTGACATTTAAAGAAGAATAAAAAATTACAACTCATGTTCTTTCATTTTTCTTCCATCTTAACCCTTAAATTCCTAGATATCTTCGAGCAATTGTCCTGCAAAGAATTCATGTTTGAGTTCTTCTACGCACTCTGTCGGGGACTGCCTATTGGATTGTATAGATGTAACGTCCCGCTTCAAAAATGAAAACACATCGTCTCTAAAGTAGAATGATTAGCATAATGATTATGGGAGCAATTATGGCGCAAATGTTAAGGTAGGATTCCAAAAAGATATGAAAGCATTGAAAACAGTGTCTTAAAAAGGAAAACATTTGGTTTTTGAATCCTAAAAAAATATTGTAATAGTTATCACAACATACGTATTGAGAGAGAAATATTAGGTGTTCTTCTACTGTTCTCCTGATATCCTTCCAACTGTGATGTGGCTTTTAAAATTATTGTTCAATTTGAGATTATCATTATTGACTTTTAATCTATCGGTGATTTTAAAAACTACATCACAATAGAGAGAACACTAGAAGAATACCTAGCATTTCTCGTTTTGAAAAGAGCTTTCCGAAATGGAAAATGCTAGATGTTCTTCTAGTGTTCTCTTGTGTCCTCCCAATTGTGATGTGGCTTTTAAAATCACGAATAAATTAATAGTCAATAATGATAATCTCAAATTGAACAATAATTTTAAAAGTCACATCACAGTTTGGAGGATACCAAGAAAATACTAGAAGAACAGCTAACATTTCCCTTTCGGAATAGAGTAACATGCACAATTTTGTGACTCATAACAAAAATTATGCACGTTTTACTAAACATTGCGCAATGTGGTTAAATATTATAAAAGTCAAAATGAACCTTCGATGGAAAGCATATAACATTTTATGCGACTTGGGACACAAATGTAGTGTTCGGTAAATGGGTTGGCCTAGACATTGTAGTTGATGTATATTAATGTGAAAAAAAAGTAAGAATATTTTATATAAAAAAGTAAAAAAGTGGTATGGAAAAGTGAAAAAGTTTTGTTTTATAGTGATTTTTTTATTTGAATAATAATAAAAAGTGAATGATGTGATATAAAAAGTGAAAAAAGTTAAAATGTTTTGAAGTTTATTTTTTTGGGAAATGGTGATGAACAATGTCTAAGCCAACTCCAATCCCTTTATCAATTTGTTGTTGGGTTGGATGTGGATGAGAAATGTTGAAAATTTGATGTATGGACCATGAATTAAAGACCAGTTTATGCTCAGAACGGTGGTAGGAGTAGGAGAAATTGGGAGCTTTTTAAAAATGAGGGTTCTACCAAAATGTCAAACGTTCGGGTCGAGGGTTCCATTGAACCATTGATGATATGACATAAAGTTTTTTTTTTTTTTTTTTTTGTCTAAATTTGGGGTTTATGCACTGAGGTAGGATTTTTATATAGGACTTTTCTAATTAAGGAAATTATGTGACATGATTGTAGGGTTTTGTGTAAAGGCTTCAATAGGATTTTCGGTGGATCGATCATGATAGTAGGGCAATATGCAATGATGAGAACTGAATGGGGAGTTTAAGCAACCGAGCTAGTTAAGCAAGCTATCCTCGTACTAGTATTTTTATAAATATTGACCCGATGCATTTTATGTACAATGTTTTCAAAGAAAAACTCCAAGGATTACATTTTTAGCATTCGGAAAAAAGTATTAAAATATTCTTATGCATGAGATGTGTGACGTTGATGACTTATGTGAATGTCGTCTCAAATGATGCATGGGATATTTTAAAGGCTGCTTTATTATGCATATACAAAATGAACTACTTACATGGTTATGTGTAAAGAAAAGGGATGAAATGTGAAACAAAATAATGAATGGAACACCGGTACTGTTTGTGTATGTTTTAATTAACTAGAAAGGCAATTGAATATATCATTATTTGGGTGTGGCCTCACATGCCATTAGTCCTAAGTAAAGGAGGCTAGCTCAATAGAGTTTCGCAGAGATGGGTTAAACGGATTACTCCAAGTATAATGACTTGAATTTCATGGAAAGAATTTTAGTAAATAGAGATGAAAAAGGGGAATCTATATATATTCTCTTTTTACCTTTTTTTTAAAAAAAATTTTTTTAGGGGCTCGGATGGGAAAATGATTGTAAATAATCCTTGGGTTTTACTTCTAAATTGTGAAAGTCATCTGCTATAATGGAAGTTGAGAACAATTTAGATGTTGAGTTCCAGCAATTTCCAATCCAAAACAACCAAAATGATTTGTAATCATGTTTTTTTTTTCTTTTAATTGAATAAGGAAATGGGTACAGGGAATGATCTTTACCACTTCTGATTCGACAGGAAGAAGAAGTGGGAGATCCTAACAACGAAAATAGGTGGACTCCCCAACAACAAACCAAAAACAAAGTAAGACAGTACAACAATAATTACAAAAGGTTAGAAAATGAGTCAAATAAGTGATTTGATCCTTTCAAAAATGCCACTCATGACAGTTACAGAAGCAAAAAGGGCTCAGACTTGTTGTTAAGCAACAACAAGAACAAGTTTTGCAATCATGCTAATAAAATGATTAGAACATTCCCCAAGTAGCCAGCCCTTTTCTTTCTTCAATTAAAAAAAAAAAACATCAATACACCAAGGAATCTGGAGAAGGTAATTATGATGAGTCTCTCTCCGATTTCACCTGGATTTGTTATGAATTCAGTCCACGCTATATATGATTCCATAGATTATTGTATTACGACCTTAATAATACAAATCCAGCCAATAATTCAATCAATTTAATAGCAGGTGAAACTTTTGTTTCCTCTTTTTCTTCATTGGTTTTGACTTTTGAGGATGGACACAGTTTTTTCTCTAAAAGATAAAAAAATAATTTCAAGGGTTGGTTTAAATGCTGCGTTAAAGTTACGGGATAATTATAGGATAAAAATGTAATTGCTAGAATAAGAGTCTGAGTAATGTTAAAAACTGATAGTACATTAATTAAACTATTTTGCATAAGCTTAAGCTATTTTAGATAAATTGTGATTTAACATGGTATTAGAGCAAATGCCTTGAGTTTGAACATTGTCTCTGTCATTTATATTTTTATCACACAATGCCGATGTTAAAATATAATTAAAATGATTAAATTTACCTCTTACTAAAAGCTTAAACTTTTGGGATTATGGGTGATTTAACATGTTGGTAATTTAATATGGTATCAGAGCCAAATATCCTGATTTGGAACCTTGACTGCATCAATTCACCTTCAATTTCAATTAAATATTCTACGACATGTGAAGAAAAGTGCTAGAATATAATCAAAATGATTAAGTTTACTTCTTCCTATAAGTTTAAACTTTTGGGACAATTGTTAATTTAACATCTGATATGACATTCATAACCAACCTTTAGATCTGTCATTGTTAAAAAAAAAATAAAAAAAATAAAAAAGGGGGGGAGGGGCAATATTACAGGATAATTGTGTGAAAAAAATATGATTTCTAGCATTAATTTTTTTCTTTAATGTAAAATGTTGTTTGTAGTATTACTCGGTTCGGTTGTTCACCTTTTGATTGAGGTTCCGAACGAAGTGGTTACTTTTGCTTGTCACGTTTAATTTACAGCATGTTTAGGATTGCGTCTGAGAAATAGAGCTTTTAAGTCAAAAAATACTTTTTGACAAAAGCTTCATTTTTAATCTTTTGCAAAAAATACGTTTTGACCATTTTTAGGCTTTTTGAATCCTTAAAAACGCTTTAAATTTTTTTATCAAACTACTTTTTTCTTCAAACTGACTTTTTGAATGTTATACGTACATTTACGCCCCTCAAACATAATCTCAAACAGACTCTTAATCTATTAAATTGAGATATGTAGTTAAAATATGTGAAATATAATACGGATTAGTCCTTATTAAAAAAAAAAAAAAAAAATTGAATTGCAGATAGTCGGTGGAGAAAAAAATTCAAAAATTCAAAAATTCAAAAAAAAAAAAGTATTTGAAGAAGTCGTGGATTTATTGTTTAGAGGAGGTGTGGATATGCATGTGCTGATGCCAACTAAGCTTCCATATTTGCAATCGCTGTCACTTTCTTCTACCACATGGATTCCTTAAATCATCAAACCCTTTACGTCTCCAAATCCTCTAAAACTCTACAAAACGGCTCTATTTTCTTCTTCTTCTTTTTATTTATTTATTTATTTATTTTTATGGTAAGTATCAGATTCCTTTCTTACTTACAAACATCTTCGCCATTCGAAGAGACAAAGACAATAAAATATTGGCGAATCGTACATACTACGTAAGATGAAAAATTGACAATTATAATATCTATTGAATCAAGATTCTTTAAGATTTTTAAAATAATTCATTTATATGATTTTTTATTTTTTATTTTTTTTTAAAAAACTCAATAGTTATTGCTTCATTAATATTCATTTTGAGAAATGCTTGGTGTTAATAATTTGTCCATATTTTTCTCATATTTATTATTATTATTTTTTTGATATATCCGCACAAGATGGGGGAGGAGGATTCGAATTAGTGACATCTGCTCCATCAGGCGTGATCCCAACCGATTGAGTTACTTCTTGAGGACTCATATTCTCTTATAAATTCAATAGATTAACCATTAAATTTGTAGGATCTACTATTGACTTGTGTGGCATTCACATTAGTCCACAAATTTAATAGTTAATTTATAGGGAAGTGTTAGGGAGCCAAACAAATAAACCATTTTTTTTTTTCAAACTGACATGGCTAACCGTAAGTGGCAGACAAGAGAGAGAGAATTACATTTTTTTTAATTTAAAAACCATTGCCATGTCAATTTAAAATTTTTTCTGAGTTAATTTGTTTTGCTCCCTACCACTTCTCTAATTCATAAGATAAGACGAACAAAAATATGAAAAAAATATTAATACAAAGCATTTTTCATTTTTTTGGGTAGAAAAATGCTTAATATTACATCATTAATGTGACACTGCTATCAATTCTTTAATTTTAGGGCGGTCACTTTTACATGGCCTAAAAAAATGAGAGTAAAATGGTGATATAGTAGTTAACATCTTTTATATATATATATATATATATATATATAAATAAAAAATTTAAGAATAAAATAGAGATTTGTAATTTTTACCACACCGGCGGCGTGCTAAATATAGGTAATGATTGTAAAAATCAAAATCAAAATTTACAAGTACAATGTTTCCTTTTTTTGGAGTTTCTTGTGGTAAGTGTTTAACTTGCAAGTTGCAACAAAGGTTGGAAGTAAATGGTCGGTGAGTGTGCAGAAAACGTACCCGAAGAACATTTCTTGTGAGAAAAACAAAAGAAAAGAAAAAGAAAAAGAAAAGAAAAGAAAAAATAAAAATAAAAATAAAAGAAGAAAGAGAAGAGAAGGGGGGCGGTGGTGTGCGAGATGAGTGCCTTACTGTCATGCACTTTGGCTGTACTCGCCGGACAAAGCGCACAGAAAAAGAGAGAGTTGTAAAAGAGCTCTCTTTTTGCCACTCTCGTATCTCATCGCATCGCATTTTTGTTGGCCGCTCTGTCTCTCCTTCTTTCTGGATTCGATAATACCGATTCTGAATCCAAGCTTTCACTTCTTCAGTTCTTTACAACTCAAATCCCTCCGATTCAACTCGCCGGGTCGACTCGCTCTCCAAAACCCCACAACTTCAACTCTTCTTTTACAAGTGAGTCTATCTCTGTCTCTCTTTCTCTCTCTGTCTCTCTTGCATTTTCTGTCGCTTTCTACCTAAAAACGAGAATCTGGGTTGTTTGGTAGTTGTCGATTTGGTGACTTTTTGCCCACCAATTCCTAGGGGTTATGGTTCGGTGAAGGTTTGCTGAACAAACATGTGCGAACTTGTTGATTTTGAACGTTGTTTTTTTATGAATCGTTGAGAGGTTGATAAGAAGATCACCCTTTTACAAAACCCAGATGCTGATTTTGCCTGCTTTCCTCTAAAGCTGGTCTCTTTTATCAATTCAGCAAGATTTTGAGGTTTAAGCCTCTGATTTGCTTTAGGGGTTTGTATTTCGAATGGCGGCGTCCGTGAATGACAATAAGATCGATGTTTTGACATCTGCCAGGACTTCGTTGAAACTAAGCATAGAGAAATCAAAGGCTTTAGGGTTAGCTTTAGAGAAAGCTGGGCCTAGATTGGAAGAGATTAACCAAAGATTACCTACCCTAGAAGCTGCGGTCCGGCCTATTCGCGCCGACAAGGATGCCCTTGCCGCAGTTGGGGGCCACATTAACCGCGCTGTGAGCCCCGCCGCGGCGGTGCTCAAGGTTTTCGACGCCGTTCATGGGCTTGAAAAGTCGCTGCTATCCGACCCCAGGAATGATCTGCCGGGGTACTTGTCGGTGTTGAAACGCCTGGAGGAGGCATTGAAGTTTTTGGGGGACAATTGTGGATTGGCAATTCAGTGGTTGGAGGATATTGTGGAGTACCTGGAGGATAACACGATGGCTGATGATCGGTACCTTTCAAATTTGAAAAATTCCTTGAAGAGTCTTAGGGAATTGCAAAATGATGGGGGGAGGGGGCACCTTGATGGCGGCCTTTTAGATGCCGCATTGGATAAGTTGGAAAATGAGTTCCTGCGTCTCTTGACGGAACATAGCGTGCCACTTCCAATGTCGTCGTCGTCCCTTGCGGAGCAAGCGTGCATTGCGCCATCACCTTTACCGGTTACTGTTATGCAGAAGTTGCAAATGATTCTTGGGAGATTGATCGCTAATAATAGACTTGAGAAGTGTAAATTGATCTATGTTGAAGTTCGTAGTTCAAATGTTAGAGCGAGTTTACAGGCTCTTGATTTGGATTACCTTGAGATCTCAGTATCTGAATTCAATGATGTGCAAAGCATAGAGGGGTATATAATGCAGTGGGGTAAGCATTTGGAGTTTGCAGTGAAGCATTTGTTTGAGGCAGAGTATAAGCTTTGTATTGATGTTTTTGAGAGGATGGGATTGGATGTGTGGATGGGTTGCTTTGCAAAGATTGCTGCTCAAGCTGGTATTCTCGCATTTCTTCAATTTGGTATGACTGTTACGGAGAGTAGGAAAGACCCCAATAAGCTTTTAAAGATGTTGGATATATTTGCTTCTTTGAACAAATTGAGACTCGATTTTAATCGGCTGTTTGGTGGAGCAGCATGTGCTGAAATCCAGAACTTGACAAGGGATCTCATCAGGAGGGTGATTGATGGGGCAGCAGAGATGTTTTGGGAGCTTCTGGATCAGGTTCAGTTACAGAGACAGATGCCGCCTCCTCCAGATGGTAGTGTTCCAAGATTGGTAAGCGTCATTATTGATTACTGTAATAAACTACTTGGGGATGATTACAAGCCAATCCTAACCCAGGTCCTGGTCATTCACCGAAGTTGGAAGCACGAGAAATTTCGGGAGAAGCTCCTTATTAATGAGGTTTTAAACATAATCAAAGCCATTGTGGTGAACTTGGAGACATGGATGAAGGCTTATGATGATACCATCCTATCCAACTTTTTTGCAATGAACAATTACTGGCATTTGTACAAGCACCTGAAGGGAACAAAGGTTGGGGATCTCTTGGGGGATATTTGGTTAAAAGAACATGAACAGTCCAAGGACTATTATGCTGCAGTCTTCTTAAAAGACAGCTGGGGAAAGCTTCCAGCTCACTTAAGTAGAGAAGGTCTGCTTTTCTTCTCAGGCGGACGAGCCACTGCTCGAGATCTTGTCAAGCAAAGGCTGAAAGCTTTCAATGAAGTTTTTGATGACATGTACAAGAAGCAGTCTAACTGGGTTGTGTGGGACAAAGATCTGAGAGAGAGGACATGCCAATTTATAGTGCAGGCAGTTGTGCCTGTTTATCGAAGCTACATGCAGAATTATGGGCCCTTGGTAGAGCAAGAGGCCAGTTCCAGTAAGTACGCAAAGTACACAGTGCAGGCTTTGGAGCAAATGTTAATGTCTCTTTTTCAGCCAAAGCCAGGGAGATATGGCAGTTTCAAAGGCAGGCCGCCTAGTGGGAAATTCAACAATGGAGTAACGGATCTTCGTCGTACTGCCTCTGCGGTTGGGTAATTTTCTTAACCCGATGCACTTTAAGATGGTTAGCCAATTACCTGTATATATTGTGTTACCAAGAGCCATGGAACTTTTGCACAAATATTTTAATTTATTGGATTGAGAGAAGGAAGTTCCGCCATGTGACGGATTTTTCTCCATGAGATTGAAATTTTGCAACTTATCGAACGTGATGAAGCATTGAGAACTGTCCCATATGCCTGAAGGGTTCCGAAAAGCCATAAGATCTCATTGAATACGAGACATGCTGATAAACAAGTTTACAGGCTTATTGGACAAGGTTAGTAGATAATACTTTGAGCTATAGCTATTCTTTTTTTTTTCTTCTCCATCTTCACTAGTCAGTTCAGTTGCTAGGTAGGCGGCAGGAAAAATCTTTAAAGTGCTAGACTTCATGTACAATTCTTTGATAAAGAGTGCATCTAGATGTCTAGCTGTGATTGATTTCTTTACTCATCAGTATTTAGAAGAAAAAGAAAAGATTGTACATGTAGGGACCTTGCTGAAATGCATGTTGTTAATGCTCCTGGATGCCTGTTATGTTGAGAGCTTATGTATTACAGCCATGTTTTTACTAAAATATTGTTGACAATAAAATGGCCATGTATTAAAGCCATTTTCTTTTTTGATCGGGTGAATAATATGGTTGAGTTTCTTCTTGTTCTTCTTCTTCCTTTCCTTTTCATGTGTATGCACGTGTTTTTCTCCTCCCTTCACTCTCTTTTGTGTCAAGTCTAGTGGGGACACACACCATGTGGGAATACTTCAATGCAGAAGTTGAAAACGTGTTCTACCATGTCGACCAAAACCTTTATATCCTGTTGTTGTCATCCGCCTGGAGGTAGTTGTGCCATTGATGATCTTCAACGCAAAAATGTCATCATGATGTGCCCTATTTGATTCTTTAGAACCAGAGGATGGTGGCGAACATTAATTACCCGTTTGAATTGTCATGCAAAAATGTCAATGGTTAGATTTGATATCAATGGAAGCAATATTCATATGTAGTCTCCCACGTGCTCCTCTGCATGCCATAGGAAAGTAGCTTAGCTTTGATATCAACAAATGCAAACCTTTTTTACTTGGAATAGTTACTTGATTTTATGATCATCAATTTAGTGGGGTGTACAAAGCCACGTGTAATCTTTGATCGCATCAAGGACAGCAAGAGGACGGTGGTGGCATTAATTGGTGATTGCAATGTGATGCAAAAACTAAGAGATAAGGCTATAACATTTAGAGTTAGGACTTAGGTGGATGGAACTTCAACGCTGCCAATTTGAGAACCAACATCCATTTGCTTAGCACATAGTCAATTAATTATTGCTCTCATCCTTTGGTGGTCCTGCCCAAGTGGTGTAGTGCCCTTACCTTCTCTATAAGGACAATTTTTATTCAATACAAATTTATTAAAATTTTGTATAATGGAATTTGGGTCAATTCAAGTCCATCCAAACTAACCCCTCTTTTTTTTTTTTTTTTTTTGGGGAGGTGTTTGTTTGTTTTCAATTAAAAAGCAAAACCATAGAAATGCTAAATTTCATATAAATTTGTTTTTATATCAACATCATTTTTTAAAAGAGTAATGTTATAAACTACTATCACACAATGTTGATGCGGCAGATCCAACTAATTCTTAGATTAGTATTTTTTTTTATTAAAAAAAAAAAATTTAAAGGTTGGTTAAGGCTGGCACATTAGTATCATGAGATAAAAATTGTAGTTTATAATATTACTCCTTTAAAAGTTCATAAATTCATAAGAATTATTATTATTATTTTGCATCTAAATTCATGTACCGGTTGAAATGGGTCAAACAAGTTGTGTTTGGGTTAATCAAACATGACTTGTTAATTAACTGGGTTATGCAAGTTGGATCAGGTTAACCCAACATGAACTGTTTATTAAATGGGTTATGCAAGTCTTGTCGTGTCACCTGTTTATTTAAATGGGTCGTGTCAAGATTGAAGGGTTTAACTCATTTAACTAAATGGGTTGAGTTTGGGTTCACTCATATCGGGTTGACTCGTGAGTTGACTAAACTTGAACCCGACATTTTAACACAAATTGTTAGCCCTACTTTCTAGCATAGTATAAGATGATAATTTTTTACATAACTCACGAACTCAACATGAATCTAACACATGAATCTAACATAAAATTAGAGAGAATCTTGTATAATTGAGTTCAAATTGACCCAAAGCGAATTAAGCATTAGTTTCCTTTGGTCTTCTTCCATATAGGGCGGCTATGATGTAACAAAGTAAGAAGAAGAAAGCAAATTCAAACATACCAAAGATTAAAAAGTTGAAGAACTGCCCGTTGGGGATATTGAATTAGAAAAATATATAAAAATTGAATGGAATCTAGAAAGTAAAAGCATCCAAAGAACATTCATGCAAGCAAGACACCATGACGTGAGATGAGAAAACTCTTTACTCTTACCCTTTCAACGGAAACCACTAAGTTCCCCCCCAAAGCCCAAGACAGACCAATGAATGAGTGACAGACAGATTCCAAATGCTGATTTTTATATAACGTATGAGGACACGGAGGCATAAAACAAACATATTGAGTTGAACATGTTCAAGTGGTTGAAGTAATAATGTTTGATTTTGGACAGTTGTGTCCACCCAAGTCATGCAATCCCAAAAAGGGGCTATATTCTTCTCCCTACCACCAAAAATCTTCTGGTGTGATGGGTATTACAAAATCAGCCAATTTAGTCCTTTTCCTTGATCCTTCTCTAACTCAAACTTTGAATTTTTTAAAAAAGGATTTTGTCTTATAGATGGTATTGTTAGGTTATGTGGAGCCTGATTTATGTCTGATCCAGTTTGACGTTGGAAGCGTTACAAACTTACAGTTTAAATGAAATTTTTTTCGTCCTTAAGAAGTAGCTCATTCGGCTGGCTAATAAAATGGAGGTTACTAGTTTGAATCTCCCTCTCTCCTTTTGTGTGGACATGTCAAAAAAAAAAAAAATTTTTTTTTTTTTTTTTTTTTTTTTTTTTTTGAGGCTTAGTTCTAAAAAGCAAGTTTGGGCCCATCGTTTAGTGTTTTGACCCAGTTGGAAGTCGCATTTGTAGTTGCTTCTAATTTTAAGATTTTGTGTGATCGACCTCTCCTTGTTGTATATTTACGCTTCTTGGATTGTTTCTCAAAAAATAGAAAAACCTTGCTGAAACTAGTGGACGTAGCCCTTAGAGGTGAATCACGTAAGTTTGTGATTGCTTGCCTTTTTTTTTTTTTTTTTTTTTAAATCTCACTTATTCTGAAAATATGATTGATTTCCTAATAAGTACCTCTCTAATGGATAAATACAATCCATGAAACTATTTAATATTTTCTATTTTTAAACCCATATCCGTATTTACCCATAAAAGAGATATTACCTATAATTCGTTTCATAAGTAAGAAAAAATAAAATTGATAAAACCCAAGGACCAAAATAGCATTTAACCCTAAAGCTAATTACAAAAAAAAAAAAAGTGGGTAGAAAAGGAAGAGAAAATAATGTTTAATATTAAAGTGTTGATTAAATAATTAAATTTACCTATTCTTATCGGCTTAAACTATTGAGATAAATAATGATTTAATATGATATCAGAATTAGAGGCCATTAATTCCAATCTTGGTTCCATAATGTACCCCTTATTTTAGTTAAATATTCTATGTATTAACCAAATCTTACATATTAAAAAGAGAATAAATCTATACTTAAAAAAATATGTTAAAGTATTGATTAATTTTTTTTTTTTAATTGACGTATTCTTTTGAAATAAGTAATAATTTAACGTGTATAAGACAAAGTCAACGAATATATCATGATAATTGATACACAAAATGGCACGTGAGATTAGAAAAGCATCCATTGAATAAAGATGGGTGCATCAAATCAGAGTGGGCTTGATGTGGGATTACTTTTTGGCTTTCATTATGATTTTTGGACGTTTTCCAGGAAGAGAGAATTAAAGGCCTCTTTCACCATCTCAATTCCGTAGCCTAACCATCATCTTTGAACATTTGTGCAAATCTAGAACATTTTATTCAATACGTCCACGGGCCTAAAACGATAAAACATTCACGATTTCTTTGACTTTGACTCGTGATTATGATATATACACATTAAAAAAAAAAAAAAAAAAATTGACTTTTGAATTCGGATCATCTTTTAAAGAGAATTTGAACCATATTTTTTTTGGGATTCTCTTAAAAAAAGTTTTGCTTGGTTAGGTGATCAACCTAATTCAAGCATAATTGGGTCTATTTGGTAAAGAGTTTATGTTTAAATACTAATAGAAAGTGATTAATGTAATACAAATGTGAAATGAGATTTAAATTTTTTACGAAAGAAAAGTATATAAAATACTTTGTGAGACATGAAATGAAAATATATGGAATACTTCAAATTTAACTTGAACTTAAGGGTATTTTGAGGAAAAAAAAACAGAAAAAAAAAAATAATAATAATTTTTGGGAAAAATATACTTTACCGCCTATTTACACTTTTAACCCCAATGTTTAAAAAGTGATACTTTACCCTCCTCTTAAACTTCCAAATTGTTGCAATTTGATCATTCAGACATTTTTTTTTCTTCCAAAATGCATCCATCCTAGGATTTTTTTTTTTTTTTTTAAAAAAAAAATTAAAAAAATTAAGGGGTGGCC
>NC_081548.1:8028074-8114232 GCF_901000735.1 Corylus avellana | reverse complement strand
TAAATTTGTTTTGTTTTAGTTTTTTTTTTTTTTTAAAAAAAAAATTAACTTGGGATGGGGACATTTTGGAAAAAAAAAAAAAAGGTCAGAATGATCGAATTGCAACAATTTGAAAGTTTGGAAGGGGGTAAAATATCACTTTTTAAACATTGGGATTAAAAGTGCAAATGAGTGAATAGTTGAGAGTAAAATGTATTTTTTTCCATAATTTTTTCTTTATATCTTTAAGATATTTAAAAATAAGTCAAACATAGACATCATTACGTTCAGACGTAATTAGATTCATAGCAGAGATTATGATGATCAAGTTTGGTGGTTAGAGCCTGGCCATATGGAAATTATCATCCAAGGGAGGAACTTCGGGGGATTTCTTGTCTTTACCACAAAACTTTGTGCTTGTTTTGTGGGAAAACATGACAGAAAATGTTTCCCTCTATGACAGCAAACGAAATTCACAGCCACTTGCTTGCGATAGGGTTCAACAATGACAAGTCAAATTTCAATGTCAATGTTGACAAGTGCTTTCACATTTAGAATTTAGACTAAACAACTTTCCACTAGTCTTCATCTTATCTCATCTTATCTTATCATGTTTTATCAAGCAATCTCAAGAACCTGGCCTCTATTAGGGTGACAATTTGTATTCCCATATTGTGTTATACTTAAGTATAAAATTATATATATATAATTTAACCCTTTGATTAAACTTGTGAGACATCACAACTCTATCTTATTAATTTTGTATTGGGTTCATGTAAGGCTTGTGGGTCGTGTAAAAAATTAACAGTATTTATGTCATGTGTCAAGTTTAAGTCATGTCGAAATATGAGTATAAGACTGCATATGTTACAAAAATAGAGTTTTACGCAAAGTAATTATTAATATTAAAATATCTGATATAGTAGGATATTTTATATATATATATCATGATAGGATAGGATAGGATAGAATAATTACCTTTTAGATGATTGATTGTAATGGATGGTAATCTCATTTTTATTTTTTGTAATATTTTCTATTTAAGTCTGATGAAATAATGAAAAGGTAAGCAGAAAATTATTCAAAATCTTGTGTTTGAAAAGATTTTAGGTTTCTTTTAGGCTTCGACGAATCTAAAGGGTCTAGATTTTCCCAAAATCTAACAATCTATCCCATTACATGTATGTAAAAACATTCACGTAATAATATAGGTCAACTATAATCCATTAATTTCGTGTCGAATTTACAAATCATTTCAAAAATTACAAGCCTTGTGCATAACCCATCTTCAAACAAAGTCCAGTACCAAGCATGCCATGAAGTTGGGGTCACCTTTTTTGACGAGAAATACTAAAGGTCAAAATTTTTTTTTTCATATTTGTGCCATATTATCTTATAGCCAACCATTAGATTTGTGAACGTATGTGAACCCTACATAAATTAATAGTAAACCCTACAAATCTAATAATTGATTTATTGAATGTATAAGAAAATATGAGCCAAATATAAAAAATTTATTAGCGACGTTAGGAAATTTTGGCTGCACAAAGGCCAGCTCACTTGATATGATCTTACAGCCAAAGCTTAGGTGGCCGAACAAAAACCACTGATTGTCTCACCTTGTCTCAGAAGCTAATGGAAAATGGCCCCCAACAAAATTGTAAAAGACAAAAGTTTCTCAGTAGCCCACTTCATCGGATCTTACAATTATTTTCTAAGATAATCCAAAGCTCTCGCTTGTGTTGTAATACAAACTTACGATAGAACTCAACCTTAAAACTTTCCGTGACGTAGAATTTGATTTTGATGTCAAATGATATAAACTTAGGATAAAACTCATCATTAAAAATGGCCTTACAAGAGGCGGGTTATTACAGGTTTTATGGTTGGAGATAATGGAACAATATTGTCTGTGATGAAGACAACAACGCTGGCAATAACAAAAGAGTTGAAACTTTGATGTGTTCTTGTCACAACCTAAAGCACTAATTTGGATTTGCGTTAACATTCTAATATATTCTTCTTCATATATATTCAGGGCGTCTACACTTTTCCTAAAAAATGGTTAAAATCAATGCAAAAACACACACAGCTCTTCCTTTCTTAGAGAACATAAATATTTCATGAAAAAACATCTTTCAGATCAAAAACCATAACTGCATGTGACATTTCTGTTAACTTAATAATTAAGTGATTAAATTTACCTTTTTCTATTAGCTTAAGCTTTTGGGATAACTAGTAATTTAACATGGTATTAGAGTTAAAATTCCTGAGATCGAACCTTAACTCTGTCAATTCACCTCTTATTTAAATTAAATATTTTACGTGTTAGGCCTCATCTATTAAAAGGGGAGCTTAAGCTTTTAAAAAAGTGCAACTCTGCCTCCTATCAAAATTGCTTGACCTATACGGACTATAGATTATTTGTTCGAATTGCTAATAATTTGAGCAAATAATATGAAAGACTTCACATGAAATTCATTTGTTCATATAAATTTTGGGTGTCCGAATATTTAATCTGATGGGTGATTTTCATATAAGATCTCTCACATTACCTACTTAAATTATTTGATCGATTGTCGTGAATGATCCTTATCCCTAGAGATCTCCTATTGGAATTTTACATGATTGGAATAAGCTCTAGAATTCATTCAAAAACCTCATAATTTGACAATCAAATCTGACCAGTAATATTATATAAGAAGTCCATTTATTTTGAAACTTGGTTCAAATTACAACCGCACGTTAGCTTTCAATCCAACTATTTTGGACTAAAAAAATTCAATTCCTAATATTTATTGTATTGATTTAACCATACCTGTACAGCCTACAGGAATCGCCCAGGGGAACAGCACTGCCAACTAATTTTGTAAACTATGATCAGTATAATCAAATGATAGAGTTCTGACTTAAAATTTAGTATACACATGCTAGACGTTCTCCCAAAAATCCCATTTTTATGCTCATTAAATTCAATTTAGGGTTTGTTTGGATTTATGATTTTAAAAAGTGCGATTTAAAAAATGAATTTTAAAAAATGAAGCTAAATGTTTGGCAAAATCGCGATTTGACATTTAAAATCGCAATTTAACCTTTAAAATTATATGTTTTTAAAAAAATCTACTTACCTGTGATTTGAAAATGAAAAAAAAAAATCAACGTTTCAAATCGCAATTTTTTAAAAGCGTAATCCCAAACAATTTAATTTCTGCGATTTTGTTTAATATCACACTTTTATCTATAAAATCGTTATGTCAAATGTACCCTTCCACTGTATTGAATAGGAAGAAAAGAAAATACAATCTGTATAATTTAACATTCCCTTCAAACTCAAAGTAGAGTGTCAAAAACCAACTTGAGTTTAGAGATAGGACTGTAAAAAGTGTAAAAAAGGCCCCTCCGCATCCGTCTTTCCCCCTCCCCTCTCTACTAGGGTTTCATCTCTAGCAGAGAATGCCATCAGAGGGGGAGAACCTTTGTTTGTTCTCCCCCTCCGGCCCTCCTCCCCTCTCCCTCTTCTGCCTCTCCCCTCCCCTTCCATCGCCTTCTTTCTGTTAGCCAGTTAGCCTATTTACCTAATGTCCCTAACTCTTTGGGCGATTTTTTCCTTTCCCTTCCTCTCCGCCTCTTCCCCCAACTTTGGTCCCCTTTTTTTTGCTTTAGGCTTTTGAATCAGCCGTTCTGTGCTCGATCTACTGTCCTTGCCGAACCTACGTCGTCGCTCACCCCTCCACCTGTCCTCTTCGGCTCCATTCGGTTCTTCGTGTTCCAACGATTTTCCCTCGGCAACCTTACTCCCCAACGTGGTTTTTATTTTGGGTTTTTTTGTTTATTTATTTTATTTTCTTGTATTCTCTCATTTTCTTGTTTTTTGCTAGAGTTTGTATTTGTTTCTTTCTGTTTTTGCTTTTGTAGTTTTTACTTGTTTAGGTACTCTTTGTGGGTGATGCTCATGGGGTTTCACTAAAACTTCCGACTCCATTTGAGTGCACCGCCGATCTCCTTCGCTCCTGCTCCGCCGCCCACCATCCTCTGCTAGGACTTTTCTCGTGCCCCCCACCGCGATGAGCTTCCAACGCCCCCTTCCATTTTTCAATTTCCGGCGAGCGAGCGATCGGCTCTTCTTTTCGGCTGCTGTCATCATCTTAGTGTGCTTTTTTCTGTTAGTTATTTCCCTGTAATTTTGTCTGGGTTTCTTTTTTTTTGTTCTTTCTGTCTTATTTTGTTTCCCTGTATCAGTTTTGTTTTTGCTTGTAATAACGCTCGGTCCTCTCTCTCGATCTGCCTGCCTGATGCCCTTCGGGGTAGTTCCTTTGGTCCAGACCTTTAGGTTATAGATGTGAATGTTATCCTCGCTTTTGGGTCGAGGAAGATGAGTTTTGGCTTAGGGTTTTTTATCCTCAATGCCTAGGAATAAGAGCTACCTATGTATTGGTTTGAGTCTGTTTGGCGTAGATCTGCTGTTTAATTTGAAAATTAGTCATACGTTAACAGATTTTGTATGAGTCTGGAATGTAATAAATCATCTTTGACGCTTGTAACCTCGTAGCTTCGACTATGGCTGCTTCAGAGCTTTGCTCTTGTTATTTAAGCTTTATGCTCGTTTATCAATGAATGAGATTAAACTGTTTAAAAAAAAAAAAAGATCGTAAAAAGCGTCCTAAAGGATGTTGTTACTTTGTAAATAGATCTACAAGTTGATCCTGAGAAGCAATAGAATAGAGCTATACCAAGCCTGAAAAAAATAATGACAGACGTAATGTCAATTAATCTCAATATATTTAGTTGGTTCATTCAAGAAATTTGAGAAAAGATAGTTGATTTTTCATGTCATGTACTAAATCAAAACAAATCAATGGATTAATAGCAAATTAATAGAGGGCTCCTCTCCCCTTCCCTGTTCCTATCCCTCTTCCTCCCCCTAGTAGCAGTGCTCAATGTTTTATCTGTAGTCTTTTCCGATCTTCGTTTTTGTGGTTTTATTTTAAATCTAGATCTAGTTCTTCATCTTCGGATGTACTTGTCCTAGTCGTTTTCTCCTCTTTCCATCGCTTCTGGTCCGATCAACCAACGGAATCTCGCGTGTTTCTCACGCGCGCCAAGTCGTGTCTTCCCGAGAATGTCTATGATGCCATGTTCTTCCGTTGCTGCTTTTGGCAAAGCTTTTGCTATTTTTAATTTTTTGCTTTGATTTGATTTGATTTTTTTTTTTTTGCCCTGGTCTTTAGGTCAAAGACGTGAGTTGTTTCTTAAACTTTGGGTCGAGGAGAAATAGATGGGTGTGGGAGATTATCTCTCATAGCCAAAAAATAAGTTTTGAGAATATGAGTTACCTATGTCTTAGATCTAATTTTATTAGTAAAATCTAAAATATTCCGGTTAAAAAAAAAAATTAGCAAATTAATAAATGTAAGAAACGCCCTCAATCTTTCGATACACTTGAAGCAATCAATACTTTTATTTAATCAATGATATGAAAAATTCACACCTTTCCAATACTTAGAGGAATGTATGATTGTATAATACATTGAAGATCTAAAATTACCTTAATTACCAAGATTTATAGCCTTTCTTTCTTCTGCCCATTTTGTTTTCTTCTGAAACATGCAGGGATTCTAAATAAAACATTCTAGAGGGACAGGTTTATGTCATGAATATTATAACCAAAGAGTACTTGATTGCCTTAGATGTCGAGGGGGACTCAGTCCGTTCAACCCACTTTGACTGGCGAACGGACGGTGCGCTTAAAACGTGTCAAACCACGACGACATTCACCTTAAAAATACGAGTATACGACATTCAAACTTGCAGGGATGGAACTTTCACAAATACACCAATATTTCAATTCCCTGCTGGTCAACGCCACGCCAAATTTCTCTTTTTGTTTACTTTTAACTTATAAATTCATAAGCATATATAGCCAACCATAAGATACAATGAACAGATTATCTAGGTAACAATAACAAGAATGCTTAACTTCCAAATTGACTATGTAGAATTCACCACGTGAGTCACCAGGGGCAAAACTAGCCCTAAAGTGTTCTCCAATTTTTTTAAAAAATTTTGTCTCTCCGCATCCAAAAATTCTAATTCTATCCCCGCCAATTGTAGAAATTAGAGAAATACAGAAAAATAAAATTGCCTTTAAGGTGTGTTACAATTAATACTTCTACTAAATATGGTATGCAAGAGGGAAACTTTTATATTAAAAAACAATTTAATTTGGTTCGAACCAATAGACACTTAATTTTGACCGTTAGATTAAATAATTATCTAATAATTAATAACCATTAGATCTTTATTATTTAATTTCAATCGTTACGCCACATGCACGCGTCCCGTACTAGAGTATACACCCAAGCTTTTTTAATAGTTTCAAGTTTGTTGAGCCTTATAAATGCCAATTTCACTTTCTCTATTTCCAATATGTGACTCTTCATTCAATGATCTTTAAAACCTTCAATTTTAAAAGATTCTCAAGATAGAAAATAATATTTAGTAACTATTAATTTTGAAAATCCTTTTACACCAATCACTAAGCATCACATGCAACGAGGGGCGGGCGGAGGAATTGGCGATGGCCCCCCCTCCAATTCCTAACAACAAAATTTTAACGTACACAAAAAAAAAAAAAAGAAAAAAAAATGCAAGCAGCCCTTACCAGTAAATTTTTTTGACTCCCGACTCCTACCCATAATAGTTTCTGGCTCCATCTTTGATCACATGACACCCATGTTATAGTCTGCGAGTCTCCACAACTAGAGACCCATGGTCAAGTTGTGGGTTTGGAGACCCATGGCCCAACCAACCATGAGTTTAGTTCTTTCGATAAAAACTCACGGTCAAGCTATGGGTTTGTGTGGGACTCGTGGGAGTGGTTGTGTAGGAGCATGATTCTCTCTAGTTCATTAATTATATTGGAGGGATATTTTTATTTCCTCAAAAGTAAAAAGACAAAAATACATCTCTAATATAATTAACTAGAAAGAATCCTAATTTGATTATGTGAGTCACTCTTTAATGGTAAGTGGCCGTGTGAGCCACCACAATAATTGGTGTCATCCATGCATGTGCGAATGAGGTAGCCGAGGCAACATGATGGATAGAGATATTACTTATGATTGATGAATTATATGGGACATATATATAAGTTTAAATCTTTATTGCTTGATATACCAATGTAGCTGAAGTTCTATCATATCATATTGTAAAAAAAAAAAAAAATAGTAAAAATCTATAATACACCATATATTTCCTAATAATAACAACCATAATGATAATAATTGATGGCATGGCCAGAATGACGCGTTTGGCATCTCAACAAAGGCCAGTTCACCTCATGAATGACGCGTTAATTTCCCATCACAACAATGGCCCATTTGTGTAAATGAACACATAATTATGATGTCGCAAAATAATTATAAAACAAATTATGGACTTGTACCTAATTTCTCAGCGGGAGGCCCCATAACTGGAATTACAGAACAGCCATTGGATATATATAAATTATAATAATATATATATAGTTTTATGTAAAGAGATACTTAGGCCATTGGCCAATCCTAGGGTTGACCCAATTTCCTTGAATGAGCTTCTTTTGTTTTTTTTTTTTACTTTATTATATAGTTTTTGTAGGGTGTGGGGTTAGAATATCTGTCTGCCAATAACCCCAAAGTCCACCACAATCAAGCAAGATGATAAGTGGCATTTATTGTCAAAACTCTCTCTCTCTCTAAAACTCTAATAATAGAAATTATAGAATGAATAATCTAAGAAATAATTAATTAATTAATTAAACAAATAGGTTAGGATAGAAGCAGCTGGGTGGATGATCCAGGCGGAAATATTCGGGCAGTACGGCTGCATGGCCCACCCAACTGTGCATGTATTTTCTCTTATAAACTTTTGGGTGCCCTATTTGTATTTTGATAAAGACTGGTCCATCGACTCGTGGGACTCCCTCATCTCTTCAAAAGATTCGATAAGATTTTACTTCAATCATCTTTTTGACCAATCATCCCAACTTGCACATTATATATATATATATATATATATATCAGAAGATATAAAAATAAATGATAAATAAATAACTAAACTTGGTCGAGTACTATGCAGTTGATGAGTTGAGCCTATCCAATAGGTTTTTTTATTTTATTTTTTTTTGTTTTTTTTTTTTGTTTTTGAGGTTTTGTTTTTGTAGTGGCTTCTATGGTCCATAAATCCATAATCCAACCCAAATCCTAATTAATTAACAATCACTATCTTCGGCGACACGACCTCGTAATTATGTGTGTATTTATAATTCGATTAGATAACCTTATCGAGTTCGGTGTTAGGTGCAGTTGAAGTTTTAATGGATTTTTAGCCAAATTTTAGTTGCAAGCTACTCTTTTTCTTTTTCATTTTTTGAAAAACTTCAGAAATGACCTTTAAACTACTATTCTATTCGAAAGGATCCTCCCAAATTTTAAAACATTTTAATTTCATTCTCCTGAACTTTCAATTAGATGCAATTTATCACCTCCGTCAGTTTTTGGATGTTAAAAAAAGATAAAATAACCTTTAAACCCTTGAAACTCTCATAAAATTTCAAATTGAAATTAAAAAAGAAAAAAAAAACAAAATAAAAATTTAAGGGTAATTTGGTCTTTTTAGTGGTTTCTTTTAGGGTTTGACGGCAAAAATTGACAGAGATGAGTCAATTGCATCAAATTGAAAGTTCAGATGGTGAAATTGAGAATTTTTAAAATTTAGGAGGGTCATCTCAAAATCCATAGTAGTTTAGAGGTCGTAAGTGAAGTTGTTTATTTTATTTTTGTTTATAGGGTTAAGTACTTTTTTAGTACCTCGGTTTACATTTCTTTTATTTTTTCTTCCTAGGTTTCCAAAACAGTCAAAAATGGTACCTGACCTATGAGAAAGGACAAAATCGATAATTCATTAAGTTTCGATTAAAGAAAATTAACGATTTGCCACGTGTCACTCTCAAAATATGTCACGTGTCCTAAAAATTAAAAATAATTAAAAAAAAAATTAAAAATTGCAAATTCTATGAGGTGGGCGGCCACCCCATGTTGGCCAATGGGGGTGGCGGCCACCCCCATTTTGGTTATTGGGGATGGCTGAGCCACCCCCAAGGGCCAAAAAGGGGGTGGTCGAAGCCCCCTTTGGGGGTGGCCGAACCACCTCCAAGGGTCAAAAAGCTTCGGGCCCTTGGCCACCCCCATTTTGGCTGAAACCACCCCATGGCCTCTGAGGTTTGGCTCGAGGGCTTTGGGGGGAGGGGGGTTCGGCTACCCCTAGATCGGCCTTGGGGATGGCTGAGGCCAAAATGGGGGTGACCGGCCACCTCCATTGGCTAAAATGGGGTGGCCAGAATTTTCATTTTAATTTTTAATTTTTTTAATTTTTTAATTTTTTTTTTTAATTTTTTTAAGGTTTAGTTTATTTTATTATTTTTTTAAAATGTTAGGACACGTGGCATATTTTGGGAGTGACACGTGGTAGATCGTTAATTTTCTCTAATAGAAACTTAACGAGGTATCAATTTTATCTTTTCCCATAGGTTAGGTACTATTTTTGACTATTTTGAAAACATAGGAAAAAAAAATAAAAAAGTATAAACCGAGGTACTAAAAAAGTACTTAACCCTTATTATTATTATTATTTTTTTGAATCAAATCTGCTCATTCTCATTACGTATCAAAAGATAGAGCATTGATCTCCATCAAAACAAGGTTTTGAATACATTCAGGTGACTCATTGAGCCAGCACTTATCTAAGAAACATGATGTAGCCTCCTTAGATAGAGCATAAGCAACACGGTTTCCTCCCCTGTGAACGAACATCATCCTCCATTGAGATAGACTTTCGAACTCACATTTGATATCATCCACCATAAACCCTGTTTTACTCCAGTCCGTCCCCACTGAATGCACCGCATTGATCACTACTTGAGCATCCCCTTCAAAATGCATATTACAAAAGCCAATTTCCTTACATAGGTTGATTGCCACCAGCAGAGCCCTTGCTTCCGCCACCGACGGTTCAAGACACCCCACCAAGGTTTTACAAAGAGTTGCTACCACCTTCCCCTTCTCATCCCGCACCACCACCCCAAAACCCATCCAGCCGTTGGATTTTTGGACAGAAGCATCCCAATTGACCTTTAGCCATCCGGTACAAGAAGCAGTCCAACGCGTGGGGCTTGGAATAGTAGACATACATGGTCATACTTTTCCTAACCCGGTAGTCATGGAGAACTCTTCCATGGAACGAAGAGCTCCTTGTAGCAAAATGTGAGGATGGGTAAAATTACCTCCATGCACTACATCATTTCTGCGCAACCATATCTTCCTTGCAATTCCAGCAAAAATGCACACTTCATCCATACCACACTTAGCAATAACATTTTCAACAATTTGTATAAATCGCAGTCCGTTAGTGGGCAGCTTCTGAATTTTTGCATTTAGCACACACTAAACATCTACGGCAGAAGGACACTACCAAAGGATGTGGATGTTAGTCTCCTCAGCAAGCCCACAGATTGGGCATAAAGAATCTTCAATAATCTTCCGCCTAGACAGGTTTGCTCGAGTAGGAAGAATATCTTGATAGGCTCGCCATAAAATTTTTTTCTCAACATTGGGTATCTTCAATCCCCAAATGCCGCGCCATACTTGACAAGCCTCCCTTCTCGTTGAGCATTTTGCCGCTCCCTTCATTTCCAGCTCCTTTTGGAGGTAATTGGCACTTTTCACAGTAAAGAAACCATTTTTTGTGCCCCTCCACACTTGGCGATCCTCCTGATTTGATATACTAACCGGCAAAGGATGTATCAATAGGACATCCTCCTATGTAAAAATATTGACCAGCAAATCAGACTTCCACCACTTCGAATCCTTATCTATAAGATCGCACACTCTTGCATCTGGATCCAGTAGTCGTGGCGGAGATTGCATAAAAAAAGTAGAATGTTGAGGTAGCCACTTATCCTTCCAAATCGAACTTTTGCACCATTTTCCAATCCTCCAAATTAGCCCCTCAATTAATTCACAGGAGCTATGGATACTCCTCCAAGCAAAAGAAGGGCGTGTCCCTAGTTGAGAATCTAAAAAATTCTCACCCCGATAATATTTTGCTTCCACAATTTGAGTAAGGAAAATGTTCAGCGATTGCCAAAGTCGCCACCCTTGTTTAGCCAATAAAGCCTTGTTAAAACTTCCAAAATCTCTGTACCCCATCCCGCCATTTGTTTTGGATACTTCCAATCTGCTCCAACTCATCCAATGCACTATTGATTTATCTTGATGACCTTACCCGAATTTTTGCATGAGAGAATTGATTTCCATACATAAAGATTTGGGTAGCATGAACACGCTAATACTGTATGTTGTAATGGCTTGGATAACCGCCTTTAGTAAGATTTCCTTTCCAGCTTGTGAAAAGAATTTTATCTTCCAGTCTTGAAGTCTCTTCCAAACCCATTCCTTGATACTTTTAAAGGCCGCCACTCTCGACTTTCCCACCAACACTGGTAGCCCCAAATAAGTATCATACCTTTGCGTGACTGGAATTCCCACTACTTCCACAATCTTTTCCTTATCCACCAAGGAAGTGTTCTTGCTAAAAAATATGGTAGTTTTGTTATTGTTCCGCTGTTGACCTGAAGACTCCTCATAAGTACGCAATAAGGTGGTTAACTTTTCCATTGAGGGAGAGTAGTCCTGCAAAAAAGTAAACTGTCATTGGCAAAAAATAGATGGCTCACACTGGGTCTGAATTTTGAAGTAGGAACACCCGTAAGTGACCCTTCATTATTTGTTTGAGTCAACAGCGAACTTAGAACCTCAGCACAAAGAAGAAATAAATATGGAGAGATTGGATCCCCTTGCCGAAGTCCCTTTGTAGGAGAAATATTCCCACATGGATCACCATTCACCAGAATTGAGTATTTTATAGTAGAGACGCACATCATGATCAATTGTATCCACCGATGTGCAAACCCCATTATCCTCATTGTTTCGTCCTAAAAACCCCATTCGACGCTGTCGTAGGCCTTACTCATATCCAATTTTATCGCCATAAAACCCTTTTTTCTTCTCATACGTGAGTGCATCGTATGTAGGGTTTTAATAAGCCGCCAATATATTATCCGTTATGAGTTTGCCAAGGATAAAAGCACTCTGTGTGAGGGGATATAATGTGGGGTAGAATTTCTTAAGTCGGTTTACAAGGACTTTAGAAATTAATTTGTATAAAACATTACACAAACTAATAGGCCTAAAGTCTGTGACACTCAAATGGATTTTTCACCTTGGGGATCAAAACAATATGCGTTAAATTTAGAGACGGAGGCATCATACCAGAATTGAGTATGTCCAAAACCGTCTGACTCACCTCCTCCCCCATAGTCTCCCAATGGTGCTAAAAAAAACCAGTTGTAATACCGTCGGGCCCCGAAGCTTTGAGAGGTCCCATTTGTTTTAACAAAACATCGACTTCCCCTCTTGTGAATACCTTCAGCAGCTCATCATTCATCGATTGGGATACCCTTTAGTGAAGAAATTGCATACACGCCTCCCTTTCCACCCTAGGATCAGCTGAAAATAACTCTGTAAAGTAATCAATAAAACCAGTCCATACCTCCTTAGGGGATTCCAGCACCGAACCATTAGCAGTTTTTATCATGAGAATTTGGTTTGCTTTATGACGTTGATTGGCACAAGCATGGTAGAATTTGGTATTGTGGTCTCCCCACTTTAACCAATCTGTTTTCGCCCTCTGTTTCCATTTTAAATCATCTTGATCAAGCAGGGAGTTTATTTCCTTCTGCAGCATTAAAGCCTCCTCCCCCGATCACCCATCCTCCCGGTCTTGCACCCAATTCAATCTTTTCTTCAAAAGAAACATGTTTTTTTGTGCAAACCCGAAAACCCTTTGTTGCCACTCCAAGATTCCAGCCTTACACAAATATAATTTTTGGTCAAGTCTATGCCACGGATCACCCTCCCCCCTAGGTTTTTCCTATGCACTCATAACAACATCGTTATATCCCTGTTCCAGCAACCAAGGCGCTTAAAACCGGAATCTATTATTTTTGTGAATAGCCATGTTGCCGTTCCTGCAGGCACATTACCAGTACTACATGGTCCGACGTAGTGGAAGCTTCGACTATTAATTCTGCATCTGGGTATAACTCACACCAAACCGAATTTGCAAGTCCCCTATCAAGCCTCTCCTTAATGAAGGTTTGGCTATCCTGACAATAGCTCCATGTATATTTTGGTCCTTTGTACCCCAAATCTGATAAATCACAGTTTTCCAAAGCTAGTTGAAAATGCCGCATTTGTTTGTTTGACCGACCCCCTTCTCCCCACTTTTCCAATTGCGACACCACTTCATTGAAATCTCCCAAACATAGCCAAGGGAGTGGGGTAAGACGAGCCAAATACTGTAAAAGGAGCCATGCTTCTTACCTTTTAGCCACCTCCGGGTGTCCATAAAAGCCCCTGAATTTCCATTGTTCTTGGAGGTTCGGGGTTTGGATGATGCCGTTAATATGCTGTTGACTAAAATTTTGAATCTCCACCAACAATTAATTCCCCCAAAGTAAAGCCAAACCCCCACCATTTCCTACACAATCCACAACAAATAAATTGGGGAGACCCAATTTATGGGGAACCACCTCCATTTTCCTTTTTCTCATTTTGGTTTCCATAAGGAAAACCATCATGGGCCGCTTTCCCTTTACCAATCGGCAAGGATCACGAACTATCCGAAGGTTCCCAAGCCTTCAGCAGTTCCAGCTTATGATATTCATTGCGGTCGGCGGGTCTGCTCTATAGCCACAGCCACCGCCATCCCCAAACCATTTTGAACTGTTGAGTGATCTTCCAACAACAAACCTGATGCCTCCTCCTTCGAGTTTCTTTTTCCACAAACTTCCCTTCTCTTCCGTGATCCTTTACCAGGAGTCTGCATTGAGTTCCCCTCAACCTCATGGTCCTCATGCTCTTTTCTTTTCCAACTCGTCACTGTTCCCCCACATATGCCACTTGCAATCTCTTTTCTTTCCTTCGTGAACACCCTGTTAGCTAGCATGGTTTTTTCCACGTCAGCCAAATTGGGCCCAGTAAAGGGAGCAGGTTCATGTTGTATAGTAGGATTCATGAAAAGATTGTGTTGTCCTCCAGTCCCTTTCCTTCTACTTAACCCTTATTTATAAGTAAAGCTTTTGTACTTTCATTAAAAATCAAGGAGAAACAATTTGCTTGTTAAGTACAATATTAAATATATAAACAAAATAATTTTTTATTCAAACTAGCTTCAAAGATTAATTGGTGAATAGCTATTGGAAGCTACTTATCTCATATTAGAAGGGATGAAACTAAATATTTATAAAATTAATGAGAAATCACCTAGTGTGTGCATGAGGATGTTGAGGTGAGCCATCATACACACATTTTACCTAATTAAATCATAGCTTGTTAAAAAAAAAAAAAAAAAAAAGCCTTTTTCATTGGAGAAGTCCCTAATAATGATTTCTGCGTATTGGCATAGTCCCTTTTAATGGAGATTAATTTTGGAGAGACATTTGGTTCGTTTGATAAAAATTTTAGTTTTTGGTTGAATAATTATTTTGATGTGACTTAAAAGGGGTTTTTTTTTTTTTTTTTTTAGAGGACTTAAAGATAAAGTTTGTTTTGAATGTTTAGTGAATTTTAATTCTATTTAGAGTTGTTTATTAATATTTTTATTTTTGTACTAAAAAACAAAATAATTATCCAAAATGTGTTGTCAAACAAGACCTAGACTCTTTTGTCATAATTTGGTTGATTGAATTCACATACCAATACAAATAAATAAATAAATAAAACTCGTCAAAGTATACATAATTTCATGAGTTATGTGTATATATTAGAAAATCTAGGAGATCTAATGCCCATGAAGATATGCAAGTATGAGTTTAGTTTGATTATATGATCTAATCAATTATTACATTTAAATGCAATTTTAGTACATATGGTTAGGGTGAAAATCAAATAGCTGTCTTGCTTTTCAAAAAGTGTAAAAGTGTCATAGATGGTATCTATCGTTAGGCGAAATTCCAACTTGATACTTCCGTTCAAGTTATGTCCAATTTTTTAACGGAGTTCCATGTCACCACACTTAAAAAGTGACACCTGTCTCTTATGCCACATATTTAAGGCAACTCATCATTTCATATGACATGGCTATATATCATAGGTAATACCTATGTTTTTGGTGCCACATGGATTGCAAAAAATAACAAAAAATTAGGAACTTAAAAAAAAAAAAAATTGTAGAAAATTTGGGATGGCCGACCACTCCCATTTTAGCTAAGGGGCTGGCTCGAACTACCCCCAATAGTGGGATGGTTCGGCCACCCTTAATTTTTATTTTATTTTATTTCATTTCATTTGACCATTTGGGATAGCTGAACCACCCTCAAGGCCGATTTGGGGTGCTTGAAGCCACCCTAGGCCGAACGAGGGTGTTGGGGTGGTCAAATCACCCCCATAGGCCATGGGGGGTGGCCGGCCACCCCAATTCTCCAAATTTTTGCCTTTTGCTTTCTTCTTTTTCAAAGAGCTTTTTTATTTATTTTATTCAAATTTTAATGTTTTAGTATAAATTTAGGTAAATTTATTTTTTAATTTTTATTTTGGCATCTGATATGGAGTATCGCTTGAGATATAGTGATGTGTCTTCCGAGGGATAGGTGTTGCGTTTTAACGAATAGTGATATGAAACTCCGTTAAAAATTTGGACGGAACTTAGACAAAAGTACCAAATTGGTATTTCACCTAACTTGTGACACTTTTTGAAATTATTTGATTTTGGCCCTACCCATACGTACTAAAATTTTATTTAACCCTTTTATTTATATAAAAGTTAGTACTAAGAAAATAACCATCAATTAATATATATATTCAATTCAGCAATAATTTCTTCTTAAATTCAATATAACTTCTGCATTGACCACAAAAAATAAAAAAAAAAAATAAAAATAAAAAAAAAAGAAAAAAGAAAAAAGAAAAAAGAGACAACTAGAGACAGGAGGATATGCAATTAAAATACTTATGGGACCAGCTTGATCTTTGGACTCCCCTTATCGGATCTAATTAAAGGAAACAGGATAAGCTTTGTGTGCACCTCTGGTCATTATCCCTGCCACGTCAACACGAACGTGTCAAAGGGCTTTGATGCGCGCCTATTATACCGCCGGCGAACGTTAGCCTTTTCCTTGCATTTATAGGACTACTTCATCCTTGTCTCTCTTCTTTCTCTCTATATATACATAAATATAAATTTAACGCTTATTCTTCGTTCAAACCTCATCCTTATCCTTGTTCTCTCTTTACAAGCCCCTTAACCTACGCCCCACTCACCCTTCTTAACCTGCGCACCTTCCTCTTGTCTCTCGTTCGCCTGTCTGCTGACTGCCTTCTGATCAGGAAACAACAACGAGAGCCGCCGGCGATTGATGAGAAGCAGTCCTATCATCTGGAAGCCCAAAAGAAGGAGAAGACGAAGGGGGAAAGGGTAAAACCGTAAACAAAAATAAGATCGAAGAAGAAGAAGAAGAAATAAACGGTAATATTATTCGATCATCCGACGTGTGGTAATGGAGGTTCTGGTGGGTCCCACGTTCGGCATCGGCGTTAGGGACCGGAGCGGCGGCTCCGATCAGCGTAGGGTGGCGACTTGCCTGTTTCTGAAGGACGACGACAACAACGTCGCCGTGCCGGGGAAGGCCCTGGAGTCGGAGGACGACTCGTCGGAGAGTTCGTCCACGATCGAAGCGCTAGACGATAGCGAAGACGAGGACAACGACGACGCTTCCTCCAAGGAGGTGCGGAGCGGTTTTAGCGGAGGAGGATTTGCTTCTTTGGGTTCTTTGGAAGACTCTCTTCCCATCAAGTAATTTTTTTTTTGAATTTTTGGGTACAAGCTTTTTCTTTGAAATCATTCCCATCAAGTAATTATTGTGTGATGGGAATCTGTAAAGAAGAATAATTATGTGATTTTTTATAGTTTTGATTTTTGGAAATAATTATAGTTTTTCTGAAATGGGTTTCGTTGTTAATTGGTATGCAGGACGGGATTATCGAGCCATTTCAGTGGGAAATCAAAGTCGTTTGCGAATCTATCAGACGCTTGCACTGTGAAGGATCTGGAGAAATCTGAGAACCCATTCAACAAGAGGAGGAGAATTTTGTTGTCGTCAAGGAGATCTTCCTTCTACAGCACCTTCCACCCTAAATCCATGCCTCTGTTGGCTCTCAAGGAAGATGAAGATGAAGATCATCATCAACATCAACAGGGATATCCATCGTCATCATCATCGCCTTCCTCATCATCATCATCGTCATTGGAGAAAAAGGAACAGGAAGAAGATCGAGAACACCCAGAGAAACTTCCCAAAAAGTTGCTTGATAGGAGGTTTTTGAGTTTCAAGTCGAGGAGTTGTTTTTCTCTCTCGGATCTGCAAGAACATGATGAACAAGATGATGATAATGATGATGATTAGCTTAGGCTTTTCCCTTTTTTTTTTTTTTTTTTTTTTTTTTTCTTGTTTTCTTTCCTTTTTATTTTTATTTTTTGGTAGTTGTTTCTTTGTCCCACTCAAAAACCATAATAAAATAATAATAATAATATAAAATATTATCCTTTTTTATTTGTTGAGACTCCGAGAGATCTTTTGTTTATGGTATTGGATATACATGATCATGTGATGTGGATGATATGGATTAACTCTAGTTAGCATTCGATAAACTTAGTTATCAAGAATATGATCATTTTATGGGGGTATATAAAGTTAATATTAATAAGTCATTTAAAAAATTTAAATAATATAATATCATATGTAATGTAAAATTGATTAAGTACAAATTCTGATACTTAAATTAATATTATCAATTTTGTTTGAAATGAATATAATCTTGAGCTTATTCGAGAATTTTGACAATGCATCAGAACCTTTTGTCCATTTAGTGACAATTTTTCTAAGTTGTATTGCTTCTTGGAATTTGAGAACTTGAGATTTACAAAGTTTTGTCATGACATTGTGATTGTTGTCCTTTTTTTTATTTTTTATTTTTTTGTGTTTTTTTTTAAGAGTAATTTTTATTTTCAATTTTTTTTATTTAGAATTAATATTTTATTCTAAATAATATTAGAATAAAAATATATATAATTTTAATATTTAGATATAAAATATTAATTTTTATTTTTTGACATGTGCATAAGATGAGGGGAGTGAATTCAAACTAATGATGTCTGTTTCATTAAGCGTGATCCTACCTAATTAAGCTACCTCTTGTGGACAATATTAAATATTAATTATAAGTATAAGAAGTCTGTTTGACCTGGAGTTTGTATTAAGTTTTCAACAAAATATATTTAAGAGCATATATTTTGTCATGTTTATATATATTTCGTTTTAAACCATATATATATATTTCATTTTTAGTTATTTTTACTGAGAAATATCTCTGAATGTTGCTGTATATTTGTTGGGTTAATTAGTATAAACATCTTTGCAAAACTCATTTCTATATTTTCAGCCAAAATTTTGAACACAAATGATATGATTCTAATACTCCCGTAAACAAAATTGTATGCTCTTGTCCAAAGGTTGGCAATATTGATTTCTGGCATATTATTTAACTATATATATATATATATATATATATATATATATATATAAGTCTTGCGTTAATTCTGCCGGCCCAAGTAAAGACAGTTTCAGTTACTCAAGTATTTAAAACAAACTTGTTATATTCTGCGGATATTCACTCAGATTTCGTCTTAAACGCTACAAAATCCTGGTCTAATCTCAGTTTCAAAGTAGCATTAATGATATAAACACAACATTAATTCGGACAAACAATTTTTAACATAATTTATAAACTAAATATAACATACTTATATAGTCTTATGATTAGGGCTGTTAAGTGAGCGAAGCGTCTCGTGAGCAAGCTCGGGCTCGGCTTGCATAAGCTCGGCTCGTGCTCGACTCGAATATTAAATGAAGCACTTCATGAACACAAATCTTGGCTCGAATATTAAACGAAACAAGCTCGGCTCGACTCGGCTAAGCTCGTGAATAGCTCGTATAAGCTCGAGTGTGTGTATATATATATATATAAACTAAGTAATAGATAATTAATTATAAATCTCATAATTATTAAAACCTTAAAATTGCATTTATATTTAAGCATTAGAGAATGAAAAATTCTAGACCCTTCTTGATGAAAGAGAGAGAGCAATCATTAAAAAAACCTCGATTCAATTAGAGCAGATCCAAACGAAAGGAAAAAGAATCAAGCAGAAACTATTGAGGGAGATTGCGAAAGGCATAAACTATTGATGAATCAAACAGACCCAAACACTATCACTACATGTCTGGTGAGTAAGAGTGAGAGAGTGGGAAATGAGAGTTCAGGTGGAAGATCCGTTGTGACTAGTGAGGGGGATTGAGAGAGAGAGAGACGTTAAAAAAATATTTTTTTGTAGGGTGCGTTGTCTCAATGCAGTATGAATGCAACCTGTTAACTTGTCCCACATTGTTAAGAAAACATCAATCTCCAAGTTTGCTTATCTATAAAATGATGCATATCCTCTCTTTGAAACCAAATGTCTTGCTGTATTGACTCATGCTCCATACTCGACTAGCCAGACTAAGCAAATACTCATATGCAAACTAACTTCTTAAGCCGTTTAAGAGTACTTGAAGTTAAAAAAAAAATTTAAAACAAAAACATTAAATATAAGAGCCAGCTCTCGGCTCGACTTATTATTAGCTCGAGCTCGATTTTTTTGGCTCGCCCTTGAGCTCGAGCTCGAGTAAAATTTAAACGAGCCAAGCTTGAACAAGGAAAGTTCGCTCAAGCTCGGCTCGTTTACACCCCTACTTATGATACGTCTCAAATCTGACACGCAATCACGACAGTCAGCCTTGGTTTCAAAGCAATTCCATCAGGCACTTTTGATAGAGTTGGTGATTGATTGATTATATCATATGGCTTCCAAGCCAACCACCTTTGGCAGTGACAGAATTGCAGTCACCATTCACCAACTATATTATATATCCACACGTTTTGCATAAAAGGAAATGCTTTTACACAACACAAGAAACTTCTAGCAAAGAGCCCCAAGCATTGATTGATTGTAACATCACATTGGCATGGCATTTATTTGCAGTGGCATATTGTGCAGATGATGATGATGATGTTGTGACGTCAAAGTCATTGCATGCACATCCTTTTTCATGCATGTGGGTAACACCATGTGTATTTGGAGGGGAGCAGGGAAAAGGGAAGGAGAGGGAGAGTTTATTTACAGCAATGTGACTGCGTAACTGTCGTGAAAGAAATGCATTACTTTGTAATCTTTTTACTCAAATGATGTTGCAATTAATATATGATAAAATTGGAGATGCATACAAATTAGTTCGTCCTTTTTCTGAATCCATCTTCCATGTTGCTCAATGGACTGGGTCAGATTGAGACTTTAGAGTTTGGATTTGGTCAAGTTGAAAGAATGGTCCGGTACAACCACATAAATGGGATAATTTTACTCTTACTTGAGAGCAAAATTCAAGCATTTGAATAAGATATTTTGTCTCGGCCTTTCTTGCCATTGGCTGCTCTTTGGATGGGTCCATTCTCTTTGCTAAAGCCATGTTGGGTCTTCCATGTGACCCTAGTGAAGGAGAGACTCTTGCAACTCACTTTGCAGTTAAAATTGTCCTTGATTTTTATTGGAGCAATTTTTGGTTCAACTGGAATGGCAATGGATTACCTGCAAAATAAAAAAAATTTGTCATTAGATTTGTTGGTCTTCAGAGAAACTGGGAATACTTGGATGCTTAAGTTAACATAGTGTTCGAAGTGAAATAAAGTAATAAGGCATGGTTTTTTGGGAGATTCGGCCTCTTCCCTTTATGATGTAGATCTGAGTGCCTCGTCTGCAACTCGTTCGGATGAGCCTAGACCCAAGAGCCTCATTTGACGTCCTTTTCCGAAGACCGTCTGGACACCTATGTTATTTTCGTGTTTTTGGGTTTTCTGTCTGTGGCCATACGGACGACTCTAAGCTTTGTCCGAAAAGGTGCCATAGGTTTTCAGTTCGACTTTATTTCGTAGTAGGGTTAGGGTTTGAGGGCCTATAAATACATGCTTATAGCCTCAAACAACGCAGTTTTTGTTTATTAATCAACTTTGAAGAATGAGAATATTCAGAGTTAAGTTTATTCCTTGTTTTCATTCAAACATTAGATAGACTCTATTGTTTTGAGAAGAATTCTTAGATCTTTGATAGACTCAAGATCTATAATTGTCTATCTGTTATTTTCTTGTTGTTTTTTGCTGGAGCCCACCAAGTCAGGTTGCATCAGTTGGTATCAGAGCCCAAGTTACTTTCCATGAATGGGGATGGGCAATCGTTGTGCAAGCATGAACGAAGTGTACGTGCACACGGAGGCAGCACATAAGGAGCAATAGGCGGCACGGTGGCAACGCATGAAGGAGCAAATTGAGGCTTCGTGGGATAAAATCGAAGCCCTCACTACCCAATTATCCAACATGGGTAGTCACCATAAGCATCATCATCAACCCCCACTGCACGTTCTGTTGGAGGATGATGAACATGACAATGGGTATGAATCCGGAGACCCTTTTGCGAAGCACCGAAGGCACGGACGTTAGCCCCATACGCAAGCTCACACCAATCGGTGGGAGGATGGGTTCAAACTCGATATTTCGAAATTCCAAGGGGGTCTGCAACCCGAAAAATTTCTGGATGGGGTAGCAGCAGTTGGAGAGGTTCTCGACTTCAAGGGGGTGCTTGAAGATCAATGGGTTTCTTTGGTCGCAACCAAGTTCTGGGAAGACTTATCGGTAGATTGGGCCTCTCCACCTATCTATGACATCTATCCCGATGAAGAGCAGTCGTTAGAAAATGTAAATCTCTCGGATACACACCATGTGCTTGATAATAGCCCTGAAGATAAAGTCTTTGATTTGAGTGAAGCGCCAATTAACTATGTTCATTTCATTGGGTAGATGCTATTTTGTCAAATTCTTCTAACCAAATTTGTAATAAGATCTGTATGGCGGAGGAGAGACAAGAAGAGCACTAGAAGACTGCCGTTTGGCAAATTGATGCACGGGGCATTCAAGATAATCATCACCGCCTCCCGATGATTAGGGGCATCACGTGTATTGCGGGGCGTTGCCATGTCTTGATCTTGAGGAAGGGTGAATGGAACGAGTTGACAGGGCACCCAAAGGACCGTGGGAAGAACCGGCTGAATTCGATGACGAATTCTCTCCAACCTGAGAATGATGTAGATCGGAGTGCCTCGTCTGCAACCCCGTCTGTAGCCCGTCTGGATGAGCCTAGACCCGAGAGCCTCGTTTGAAGTCCTCGTCCGGAGACCATCCGGATGCCTACATTATTTTTCATGTTTTTAGGGTTTTCTGTCTGTGGCCGTCCGAACGGGGATATGTCCCTTACGGACGGGCATCGTAGTATTTCATATTTTCATGTTTTAGCCGTGGCCATCCGGACGGCTCTAAGCTCTGTATGGACGGGCGCCATAGGTTTTCAATTCGACTTTATTTCGTAGTATAATTAGGGATAGGGTTTGGGGGCCTATAAGTACATCCTTATAGCCTCTAGAAACGCAGTTGTTGTTTATGAATCAGTTTGATGAATGAGAATACCCAGAGTTGAGTTACTTCCTTGTTTTCCTTCAGACCTTAGATAGACTCTATCGTTTTGAGAAGAATTCTTAGATCTTTGATAAACTCAAGATCTAGAATTATCTATCCGTTCTTTTCTTGCTATTCTTCGCTGCAGCCCACCAAGTCAGGTTGCATCACTATACCCTGTGCGATATTCCCTTTTGTAGTTTCTTCTATAACTACATTTCTTGTAGTTGCTTCACGTTTCATGTTGTGGGAGAGGTAGTGTCATAGCTAGAATATTAAAACTTAGAGATTTTGGGACTGTATCTCTCTTTATAAGAGATTTTGGTGGATGTAGTTATTATCCATGTGATCGATGGTCTGAGTGGGACCCATGATGGATTTTATCCCCAACAATTATCCCTCAATTTCAATGGTTGATTTGTTCAACTAGTCAGGTAATGGAAATCTTCTATGTACTCCTGATCGGAGTTACCTCTACCCTTCAATACTAAGAGTGCAATGTTGGTTGTCAAGTGCCAAGTAGCAACCTTGGATTTTAGGGTGCCTAGCGCATGGTATAGGTCTTACCCTTTGAGCTTGTGGCTCAATTTTTGCCACATTACTGTTGGTGAGCTTATTGAATCTTTATTCATTGTCGGGTTGTGCCAGAGACAAAGTCTTCATGCAAGTGGGCGGGACAAGGCCACGTCTTGAGGTGCGCAGGGCAAGCCAGCGTCTTTTGAAGCCTGGTATAGAGTGCCTCTGTAATCCATGCAAAAATTCTTAATATCATAAATTGAAGCTTGTAAGACATGATTCGCTAAGTAACTCCAAAATTCAATCAACAGTCCTTGATAGCAAATCAATGTCAAAAATTAAAACTCATAAACCAAGGTTCCCCAAGTGCCTAACGGCAGAAATTAAAACTTTTTCTTTTTTTAGGGGGACCATATTTTAGTTTGTCCTATTTTTACTCAAGGAACTAGTTGTTGAATTTCATACCGGCATGATCTTGTTGTAGGAGATATGTTGATGTACCGTTGGATCAGGAGGACCGAGATCTGCAGCATCCCAGCTCGTGATGGAGATGGAGATGGAGATCATGGCTTGTCAGGTGAACCCGAGGCAAGGTCTTTGTGCCTTGTCAAGTAGACTGAAGCAAGGTTTTTTTTTTTGGTCCCGATGGGTTGGGTCAAGTGGCATCGACAATCATCATTTTGCCATGATGTATGAGGGGAGTTTCATATGTTGAATCATTTCCTATGAAATCTCAAAATAGACAGAAGATATGTGTAGTTCAAACATAGCCGAACCTTAATTAGTTTAAGTTGAGTCATCAAATTAGTTTAGTAACTAGCAAATAATATTTTTGATCACTTAATATAAAAATTATTTATGCATCAAGTCTAGTTATCTAAAAGAAATTTACAAGAGTCATTTGAATCAATGTTGCTAATATTTTGGTCTTTAAACAAGAACTAGGGGGCTCGTTCCACCTGGCGCTAGTTAGACGTGAGGTTGATGTTTTGAGGTGATAACACTTCTAGTGTATTAACCAAAACATTTAAATAATTAAATTTTCACGATAATTACAATTTAAAGATCAAACCCTCGTTTTAGAAACATACGAAATGCTATGGGTTGAATTTTCCCTAAACCACTTTGATATTTTTACCATTCTCTGTTTTCGAATATTCAACATCCCACTGGAATGCTTGATATTTTCTTTAGCCAAATGTTCAAAGTATACCATGAACGTTTGATCATGTCTTAAAACAATTTTATATTTTTAGCCACCTCAGCTCTTGCATGCAAGACACCTATAAAGTCATCCTTATCCTCTAAAAAATGTCATTTCCGTATCAAAAAGAAGGTAACTCCTAAGTCTCAATCTTGTTTTGATATTTATTGAGCCTTATCTACTAACTTTACTCTTTAACAAATATCATGTAGTTTTTACAGAACATCGAAGCATATTAAAGCAACTCCTACATATTAGCTAAAGGGGAAATATTAGCTAACTTTAGCTAATATTGCCCATTTTTCACCTCTAGCAGAGTTGCTACGGATTAACCAAAATACATTTATTGCTACAATGAATAGTAATTTATTGATATCCATTGGAGCACAAATGAGTTAAATAATCATTTTAAAATTTGCTATTCTTCACGCAAGGCCCCCTTCCCCTACTTCTTCTTTGAAGCTCCCCTCTACCTCGCTAATTCTGATTCCATCGTCCATGGCAAGGAATGGTAGGGACGACAAAATTCACAAAAAGTAATGATAACCACAAATTGACAAATTTTGTGATAAAAAAGTTCAGATTTTTTTTTTTTTTTTTTTTTAATTTCATTTCAAACTCATTCAAATTCTTATACTCATTTGAACAAAACATCTGAAAACCCAAAGAAGTTGAAGCCTTTAATCCATGGGTAACGGTTGTGTAGCCCCGCCAATCAAAAATGAGTTGAAGAAGAAGAAGAAGATGACAAAGAAGCAAAATTGGTTTGCCATCAACTACAAAAATTGCGGAGGCACGCGGTGGAGGTGGTGGGTGAGAGTTTGATAGCCACCAAGCGCGACCACACCACTAAAGGCAGAAGATTGGTACCACAAACCTATCCTCCTTTTTTTTGTTAATGGAGAAAAGAGAGAGAGAGAGAGAGAGAGTTGAAAGTTTATGTCGATACTTCTTTTGCAACTTTAGATTGATTCTTCTTTGTTCCGCTCAAATCCAAAAGCTCATTTCTTTTGTTGGGAGAGAGAGAGAGAGAGAGAGAATGGAGACTTGAAAAAAAAAATAGAACAAAAACAGATTAAAAATAATTTTTTAAAAAAGTATGGAATGAAATAAAAAATGTGTTTGAGTTTGTATTGAAAAATGAATAAATAAAATACAGAAGAATGTTTTTTGACTAGGTAAAATATCTCTTACTGCTGGAGATGCTCTTACATCATGATTTTCTATGTTGGAACACAGTTTTCCGAGGAGGCGTCAGCCTTGCACACAAGAACAAACAATAGGATTAGAGTCCCCGGTAGTTTCCTGGCGGGAATACTGTGATGCCTAAGTCAACAATGAGAAAAACAATGTAAGCAACAATGAAGCTTAGATAGCGAGAGTTGTGATTACCTTAACCTTGATAATTGATTTGTATTTATAGGCATAAGAGGAGTTTGATCTCCTGCACGTTGAGGGACCTTATCCCTTAATATCTACTATGCAAACATTTGAAAGAGGGATAGTATTCGTTAGCCGTTCCATGATCTTAGTAGCCTAAGATCAAGGGATAAGGATCATAGCTTTTGTGCAATGTTAAGTCAGAGTGTTCGAGTAGGTCTTGGGCACCTTCATTAGCTTATATGCTAACTGACTTATCTTGATTGATATAGACAATTTGAATATTGAGCGGTTGATCATCTCTGTGATGGAATGACCAATGCACCCCTCGGCCTTTGACCATCTTGATCCATGAGTTATGTCTCAAGCTAAGAGCTCGAGACCTCCTTAGGCTAAGTCGACCGAGGGCTTAGCAGCCCTAGTATGTCTATTGAATTTTTGGGCCTTTGGGCCATTGGGCTTTGTCTGACTGATCCATGACCCAACAGTTACCCTCCAATTTCCTAGTTTGGATGATTATGAAAATTTTTGTGTTCTTCAGAAATGGATCGGTCTCCCAATGTCCGACTTTCGATGACCATATGTCCGGGGCTTCCGAGGAAAACCCTAATCTTAATTTCGGGCTTAGGCGGGACTTTTCCCGCTAATTCTTTGCCGAGACACTCGACTTATCCGAGAACCTGTCTGTCTACTTGCCTGTTGATCTGAATGAATGAGCGCTCGTCCATGTGTCAGCCTAGGAGTAGCTGTCTTTTTAGTTACTGTGTTTCAGTTGTAGACGATAAGACGCGACTGCTATGGCTTTTAATGCGCATGTTCCTAATGCATTTTCTAGGGTTTCAAAGTGCCGGCGTCTTTTCGACTTCTCAGACTCCTCCAGCTTCTCAGACGCTTCAGTCTTTTAGACTTGCTATAAAAAGGAGTCGCTGTTCATTTTTCCTTTTGTCCTCCGATTTTCCTAAAACACCTATTATTGTGTATGAAGCTCTGCAATTTTTCAAACCTCTCGACTGGCTTGCTTTCATTCTGATTTTTCTTTCTAGTATTTCTTTCTTCGGATAGTGTTTTTCAGGGTTTCAATTAATCGAGCCCTTTCTCTTCCTTCTTGCAAACCATTCGTCCACCCTAACAGTCCAGTGCTCAAGTACTTGGATCTATTATTGCCATTTATTGAACATGCGGTTGATTGCCTTCGATTGTCAGTGACCTATTTGTTGATACGCCATTCTTATCCCTGCATTCCTCGATCTCTATACCTTGAGTTTCTTTTCCTTATGGGTGACGGAGAAGGCTCTGGCTCGGATGGCGCGGGTTCTTACCCTATTATGTGGAAGGCCACCTTATGATCGAAGGATGAAAGGTGGGTTAGGCTAGATTGTTACATACCGAAGTCAATTACGCTTCGGTTTGATGATGAACGGTGAGGCGCCATAGTCAGCGCCGAGGAGCATGAAGTCTGCCTGTACGAGGAGATGTTCCATGCAGGTCTCAGACTACCCTTCCTGAGGCTCGTTTGGGAGTTACTGAGCCACTTGAATGTGGCAACTCACCAGATTGTTCCCAACGCCTAGAGAATGTTCTTCGGCTGCGTAATCTTGTGGCCAATGGCTCTGGGGGATGGGAAGTCCCTAACTATCAGTGAATTCTTATCGGCGTATAGGTTCACCAAGAACCCAAAGACGGAGGTGCTCTACAACTTCCAGGCTCGACGGGGCAGATTGGTATTGTTTGAAAAAACTCTTACCAGCAACCGTGCATGGAAGAATAAACTTTTCTTTGCTCGGGGACAATGAGAATTTGCCCCTTCGGAGAGGGTGGAAGGTCTGAGGGTACCTTGGGAGACGAGCTTTTCAATGGATGATGCTGGTCTCGAGCCAGTGTTGTCTCTGGAAGAGCACATTCGGTTGAACACGGTTGTAGGTTAGGCCCGAAAGCATGAGAGTGCTACCATGTTTAAGAATTTGGTTACTATGGCCAAGTTGAAATATTATCTATATGCTCCCAGGTCGGACCTCAATCAATCCCAGAGACCGAGAGATGTGCCGCCAGGGGTCGCGCAGGGTCAGACCGCTCTAGGAGGTAGGGCGACAGAGGTTGAGGGGAGACCAACCCCTACGATGGTAGGTGCGGTGCCTGAGGTCATGGTAAGACCTCGTTCAGCTGGGGAAGAGTCGGCCGTGAGGCCGAAAAAGAGGAATGTGAAGAGGGCGCCAATGAAGAACAAGCGTCCGAGAGATGAGCCCTTGAAGACTCCTTTGGGGCTTGTTGATGAACTTGAGGAGGCCGAGCAGCCATTGCCCAAGAAGGTCAGAGTGACCGAGCCGGTAAGGTCTCCTGATGCTGTTGTTGCGGGCAAGCAAACAGTTGCCCAAGTTTTGGCGGCTCGAAGGAAAGGGTGCTCTAAGCCCGTTGTTCGCCCAGCCAGTGCATACCGTTGGCCTGTTTCTCCTGTTTCCTTTCCGTCGGCTCTTAACCCATGCATCAGTGCATCGAGTACTGTTTGCTCACTTGGATTCTCCACAAACAACTTTTTCTTGTTGAATCTGAGCATGAAGTCTTTTAGGGATTCAACCTTCCCTTGGACCAGAGAGAGCAGGTAAGCCGGGCTTTTCTTCCTTTTACTAGTAGCCAAGAATTGGGTGAGGAAAAGGCATCCCAAAGACTTGAATTTATCCACAGATTTGGCTAGGAGGCTTGCGAACCACTCTTTAGGTGCTCATGCTAGAGTTAGTGGAAACGCTCGGCATGAGATTTCATCTGGGGTACTGTGGAGGATGAAGTGTGCTTGGAGGCCCTCCATATGTTCGCTAGGATCTCCATTGCCATCAAACTTGTCTATATGAGGCATTTTGAATTTGTTGGGCAGGGGAAAGTTCATCACTCTATCTGTGAAGGGTAGGTTGGTGTTCTCCATGAGTTCCTCTGCCATCACCCCATTCTCTCCGTTGGCTATCTTATCAGCCATCTCGACATACTTCCTCTTCAGGTCTCCCAGCTCAGCACTTACATCGGTCTCACTGTGGCGAGTATGGGATCTCCCACGATGAGAGTGGCTATGATGGGATCTTTCGTGCTTAGACTGATCACGATGGGACCTTTCGTGGCATCTCTCAACATGAGACCTGCTACGATGAGGTCTCTTGGACTTGTCAGTGCTGGACTCCTTATGGTCATCTTCATTTTCAGCATTGGATTTTTTAGGGTTGCCCTCGTTTTGGACCGTAGTACGACGGCTGCCATGAACTGAGCTAACACTCCCTTCAGTCCGCTTGCCTTGGCGGAGGAGTTCTCATCGCTCCCTCTCATGCCCTTCTTCACGCTCCTTCTCCTGCCTTTCTTCTCGTTCACGCTCTTTTTGACCATGGCGGCCTTCAGCAGCTGCGAGTTTGGTAGGAAGCTCCTCGTTCTGCTTCTTTAGGGCGTCCATAGAAGTAGTCATCTACTTCATGAACTCGGTGAGGTCTAAGGAGTAGTAATTGCGCCGGGCATCTCAGCTCGGCCTTCCAGTTGCTGTTGTGACGCACGCATAGTTACCATTTCGGATTGTTGTCAGGAACTGATGAAAAAATCGAGTTCCCTACAGACGGCGCCAAACTGTTGCAACACAGTTTTCCGATGAATGATGTGGCACAAACTGCACAGTGGTGTCCTAGGAGGCATCGGCCTTGCGCACAAGAACAAACAATAAGATTAGGCTCCCTGGTGGTTTCCCGGCGGGGATACTCTGATGCCTAAGTTAGCAATGAGAAAAATAATGTAAGCAACAATGAAGCTTAGATAGCAAGAGTTGTGATTACCTTAACGTTGATAATTGATTTGTATTTATAGGCATGAGAGGAATTTGATCTCTTGCACGTTGAGGGACCTTATCCCTTAATATCTGCTATGCAAACATTTGAAAGAGGGATAGTATTCATTAGCCATTCCGTGATCTTAGTAGCCTAAGATCAAGGGATAAGGATCATAGCTTTTGTGCGATGTTAAGTCAGAGGGTCCAAGTAGGTCTCAGGCACCTTCATTAGCTAATTGACTTATCTTGATTGATATAGACAGTTTGAATGTTGAGCGGTTGTTCATCCCTGTGATGGAATGACCAATGCACCCCTCGGCCTTTGACCATCTTGACCCATGAGTTATGTCTCTAGTTAAGAGCTCGAGACCTCCTTGGGCTAAGCCGACTTAGGGCTTGGCAGCCCTAGTATGTCTATTGAATTTTTGGGCCTTTGGGCCGTTGGGCTTTGTCTGATTGATCCATGACCCAACATTCTATAAGCATGCATGGGTTAGCTAGACTTTCAAAAAGTTCTAAACTTGCTCGTACTTCCCACATGTTGTCATGTTGCTTTGCCTTTTTATGGCCGTTAAGAGTCTTGGTTAAGTTGAATAAGAGCATCTCCAGCAATACTTCTAAATTAGCTTTTTAGCTAAATCTAGCTATTTTCATGCTCTAGCAGACATCGTAAGATAGAGGGTTTCCCTACATATGCTACAGTAATATGAAAGTTCACTGTAGCACATGTTAGTCTTTTTTTTATTCTTTTCTTTCTTTCTCCCTTCTCTCTTTCTCTCTCTCTCCCTCGCTCGTTCTCTTCCCCATTTTTGAGCTTCCTAGCAAGAAAAATGGTGGGCAAGAAATGGAATTCAAGAGAGATGAGGGATTACAATTGCATACAGTTTCTCTCTCTCTCTCTCTCTCATATATGTGAAATCACTATTTTCAGATTCTTTGCTTTCCTTCAAATCCCAAATTCCCCAAATTCTCTCTGATTTCTAGTTTTTGCAGACTATTGCTGTGGAATTTTGTGCTTCTTGATGAGCCAAAAGCCATGAATTGAAGCTTAAATCTTGGAATTTTTTCAACGAGTGTGAGATTGAAATCAGGGTTTGGTACATTGCACAGAGGCGAAAGAAAGAGAAGATATAGATGGAGAAGTACGAGCTTGTGAAGGACATAGGGTCTGGGAACTTCTGGGTGGCTAGGCTTATGCGCAACAAAGAGACCAAAGAGCTTGTCGCCATGAAATACATCGAGTAGGGACACAGGGTATCCGACTCTGGTTTTGGAGAGAGAGAGAGAGAGGGGAAGAAAATGTAAGGATAAAAAACAATAAAAATAAGATTAAAAAATAATATTTAAATAAAATAGATTGTAAAATAAAGAGCCTGCTAGAGTTCATTGTGAAAAAGTAGTAGCTAAACTAAAAAAAGTTGATTTTGAGTGGCTAAAATAGCCATCAATTGCTGGAGATGCTCTAATGAGTTTAGGAGCTAGTTTTGGGTTTCTCAAACATTGTGGTAGTCACCAAACATTTCACTAAATTGATTCTTATTAGGGTTTTTATTTCTTAATTAGGGGTTCGATGTGCAAGATTAGGATTTCTAGTGTAACAGTGTCTGACTTTAGGTTATGTATTGGAGTAACTCGGAAGTTGAGATGTTTGAGAGTGAGGAGACTCACATGAGGCAAGTAAATACTTATAGATTTTTATTTTATTATATATATATATATATATATTCAAATACGTGATATGTCTGTGAACTGAGTATGTTTTACTTTTCAAATAATATGTCATGAGGCTACTAATTTTTATAATGTGATCATAACTTTTTCAAATGGGAATAGCTTACTATATGATTTACGATAAATAAACAATATTTGTATCGTATGATATGACAATAGGTCGTGTGCTACCATTACATGTGTTTGACCCTAAGATTACATATATTTACTTTTATGATTTGGCTTTAGATTCAATGGATAGTTGCGATGGGTGCACCATGTACGAATGGGCCACTTGAGGTCAACTTCGGTCAGTATGCTAGTATATGATAGTATGCAACGATATCCGTGATGGGAGAGTTTGACGATTTGGCATTTCGAATGGGAACGGAACTCCGTCCCCAAAGCAGCCTCCTCCATCGGTTTGAAAAAAAAAAAAAAAAAAAAAAACCCCTCCATTACAACGTCAAAGAGATAGGGATAGATTGGATCCCTAAAATGAAATATTTGATAATAATTTAAATTTCGAAAATTTATTTGACCAAATTGAAAATACATGGGATTTTTTTTTTTGATTAAGCACATGAATTAATTTTGATATTTTTTCTTTAAAAAGAAAAAAAAAAGAAAGTTTGAATTGTGAAAAGTTGAAAACTCTATTATTGGAATATTAGACAAAGTAGGCTTGCCTAGTTTTTTCGGAGGCCCACACTGTACTGTTATATGGGCTTTGTTGACGTTTCTCTCTTCTTCCCAGTGACTCGAGCCCACTGAGCGTGGCAATTGGCATGGCATCTCTTCGCGCCTCGCCATTTCCTTTCACTTTCACATCCTCCAACTCTCGATTTCCCTTCTCAATCACTACAATTAGGGCTACCTTTTCGTCTCCCCGGCGCGTCTGGACTCGGCCTTCGAACTCAATGAGTGAACCCGCCGTACACGAGGACGGCAACGGCGTGAAGGCGGAGAACTCCGACGTGCTAGTCCAGTACGTGGTGCTCCGGCGAGACCTGATTGACACATGGCCGCTCGGAAGCGTCGTGACACAGGGCTGCCATGCCTCCGTGTGTGCCGTCTGGTCCCACAAGGACGATCCTCACACCGTCGAGTATTGTAGTCCCCAAAACATTGATTCTATGCATAAGGTAAAAAGCCTTGTTCTATTCTTTATTAATGCGTTTCATAATTTTCTCCGAAGGTTAGATTAAGAATGTTCCAAGAGTGGCAAATTTTACTTGCTAGCGGAAATTTATATAATATGTATGCATGAGAAGAGGCAGGGCTTCCAAATTTTACTCGTAGAATATGGTCTAAAACTTTTAAGGTTTTGATTCATACATGTTTTCCTATGAACCAGCTAATTGCCTAAAACAGACCTACTTGTAATTCATTGTATTTTTCAAAAATGTAGGTCACTCTTGAGGTGAAAGGAGAACCTCAGATCTTGAACTTGTCAGAAAAGCTCACAGCTGGTGGCATCACTCATAAACTGTGGATAGAACAACCTGAAAACATTCCAACTTGCCTTGCTACCAAGCCCTATCCCAAATCTGTTGTATCATCATTTTTCAAGAAGTTGAAACTCTGCAAGTGAGGTAACCTTAATTTCATCAACCCCCTTTTTTTTTTTTTGAATATTGTCCTGCTGGGAAATGCCTGAATTATGAATTTGAGTTGCTGAGATTGAATTTAAATTTCTCGCTTAATCAATTTAGAATTGAAGCAAACCTTGCAATCTGATTAACAGCCTTTATCTGAAATAGTATGTTATGTGCTTTAGCCTGGTGATAAGATTAGGATTAGGATTAGGAGTAATAATTCAATTAGGGATAGGTGATAAGGTTAGGAAAACTAATTTAAGTAGGGGTAATTATATTTCGAACAGGGATTATTTTTTCTCAATAGGGTTTGTTAGTAGGATTAATTTTATCTCAATTTAAGGACTAGTCATTCTCTCACGGGCCATGGGAACGGCTAGCCCATTCAACGTTCTTTCATTCTTAATACCAAATGTAACCTAAGTCTTCGAATTATCTTTCAGTCTCCTCTGTTTAACCAACAGATGTTGGTCTTCATCATTATCTTTAGCTTATTTAGTTTGTTTAGAGTTGCTCTGTTTAAGTCCTTTGCATCGAGATTGGACCCGGTAATGATAATAAATTGAGATGAATCAGATCTCGAGTCAATTAAGCCCAATTCAATAAGCTTGGTGCTAAGCCTAACATTAAATTTGGATAAAGAAGTTTCCAAATTGTGATAATGGCTCAATCAAATGCAGTTTGATTTACCATAAGAAGAAAGAGTGAAGAGGATATAACTCAAGAAGAGAAGGTGTTTGAAACAAAAAAAGGGCAGAGAAACCACCCCAAAGCCAAGTCTTTTAAGTAGTGTTCGGAGGTTATCTACCAACAAAAAAAAAAAAAAGAAAAAAAAAAGGCTTATCCAGGGATATGGAAAGCAGTGGTAGATCAACATATCAAGTCATATTTGTTACACCAGACCAGACACACCTTTTTTGTCATCCTATTTTTTGACTGACGGGAGCGGTAGGAATATCAATAGCAAAGGACGGTAAAGAACTGCAAAGAACAGTATCCAGAATAGGAGAAAACCAGGCTCGTGGGGCCTGTTTAAGTCCATAAAGAACCTTTTGAAGCTTGCAAACATAATTTGGAAATTGTGGAATCTGAAATCTAGGCGGTAGGGCCATATACGCATCTTCATGGAGCAGCCGATGTGAATAGTTGTAGGCTTATCATCTGGATTGTAGATATTGTCATAATCCAGGCCCGATCATTGATGAAAGCCCTTGGCAATCAAGCAGTCCTTGTGATGTTCGATTGAGCCATCAACATTTCTTTTGAAGTTTAAAAACCCATTTACAAACCACAACGTTCATGCCACGTGAGGAAGGAACAAGAAGGATCCATGTTTTGTCTGTATTGTATTTATAAACGTATACACACAAGGTGTTTGATGAAAAGCCTCAAGCAATCTATTCATCCCTGAGAGGCTGTATTGTATTTATAATTCCAGTGTTTTGCATCATGTTGTATCGTACAATAAATGGAAAACAATCCTTACAGAATATACACTCAAAAGAGAAGTCATTTTATGAGAACTAAATCTTCGAATTGTCTCTCGGTCTCCTATGTTTATCGAACTTGTGCTAAATCTTCATCTTTAGCCCTTAATAATGCTTTTTAAAGTGTGCTTTTTGTTTTTCTACCTTTCAAAATGATGTAACATAAAAGTAAAAGTAATTATACGTATGTTTGTTGAATTGTTTTTTAATTGAAAATAGAAAACAATGGAAAATGTATAAATAAAGCTCACTTTGTTTAGAGCCCTTTGCTGCATGCGTTAGTCTCTTCTTCACAGGAGTGATAGAATTTATCTTCAATATGGACCAACTTATAGCAGAGAGTAGATATGGAATTGACTAATGTAAAAGCTCTAGGAAAAATGATCGCCTGCTAGGAAACTCTCGTTCTAAAAGGCTATGTTTTGGTCTAAAACATTTTTCCCTAAATAATTTCTGCATTTTCTTACTTTCCTCCCCTTTGACCATGCAATATGAGACGCCAAAGAAGGTTAGCCGACTACATTTGATCATGGTCCTCAAAACAAATGAGCCGAAGAGATTTCCATATTTAGGGGAGTAATGAGAACTGCCAAATGTGAACAAATATTTTCAATTAGTGCTGCTCTATGGGTGCATTGAATCATGAAAGCAAAATGTTGAAAAAGTATACAGAGATAAAGATCTCATGCCGCAGTAATTGAAAAGGTCAAAACTATAGTATTTATTATTATACACAAGGAGATAGATCTCTCAGTACATACTTCAAACAAAAACGACAACAAAGAAAACAAAAAGGTGTGCCTTTGATCTGATCATCTCATCTGGGTATCTGGGTCTGTATATATTTCACTGAACGACCAAGCGTTTGGCACATATGGTGCAGTAGTGCTTGCGCTTGTTCCGGAAATAGAGAGGCACGAAACAGAACCTCCACTGGCTCTGTACGTCCATGGCTTGCACCATCCCCCCGCAGTACGGACACGCCCCCGGCGCTGCCTGCCTCGACACAACCCTCTCGTCCTGATCGCAAACAAAAACCAGACACATCCCTTCTCTTTCTTTCTGTCTGTCTGTCTCTCTGAATTTTGCTGATAATTTCACAAACTTGGAAGATTGGAATTTTTTAGGTTATGGATTTTGGCAGGTGATTATGTTTGTGTGTGCATATAAAGGATTGAGAATGATGCGGGTTCCTGGAAGCTGGAAAATCGTGTGTGTTATTTGAAGCGCGTATGTAGAAGACTCTAGCCCCTACCTGATTACTTTTCCACGCGTTTTATCTCTGAAAGAATCCCATGTCATACGCGCGTTTTTTTTGAAGCTTCTGGATGCAAGTGATTTGAACACGTAAGCAAGAATGCATGATGTCTGATTATGATCTGATCATGTCCTAGAAAGGCGAGTGCGGTTCGTCATAAGCATGAGCGAGTAGGAATTCCTTCCAATATGGAATGGGGAATGATAATATATAGTATATACCCTTTTTCATGATTATTATTCAACGCATGATAATTTGTTTATTCCAAAATCTCTCGTCTACCTGCACACTATCTCAGTGCATCTCTGGGATGTTTTTTATATGACTCCTTGGCTTATACTTTACTCTTCCAAGACATGCTTCAAAATATAGCTAGCATATATTCATTGCTATCTCTTGAACCTTTGAAAAAGAATGGAGTCACCAAAATTTCCAAATTAAAAGACTCGAGTGATCATCGCCTCTCTCTGGTTTGGGTAGTTTGGAGGTGATTTGTGGATGAAAATCTTATGAGTTAGAAAATGGGTTTAGAGAGAGACATGGGCTGAGTGGGAGAGTGAGTTTGAGAGAATAAGTGAGGAGAAGAGAAAGAAAAAAGCTCCATCTCTTAGCAAGTAAGGCCAAGAAAACCCCATAAATGCAGCTGAATGTGTATAGCTACTAAACAATTGCATAGATAATGTTGTGGACCTTGTGTTACAATTCACGAGAGTGTTGATGAGGATTCGGTAGCCTTCTACTTTGGCTTTTTCTTTTTCTTTTTTTAAAGTCAGACTATCGGTTAGTCCACCTTTTGAATTTGTCATCATTTTTGTTATGTTTATAAACTTTTAGGGAAATGCTATACTTCTCAATTTTTTTTTTCCCCCCTCAAATGTTGGTTATTAAGTGATATTTCACCGTCCCATGAGAGAGTGACACATTTCTCAAAATAATAGTGACGACATATCATTTAAGAATCAATTTTTGAAAAACATGCATACTAACCTAAGTATGCATGTTTTCATGCATAAGTTATCAAAGAATCAAGCGATTCTTTCACACTCTAAAACATGCATACTAACTTAAGTATCAGAGTGTTTTCTAAAACATGCATACTAACTTAAGTATCAGAGTGTCTTCTGTTCCTATCAACTATCGAGAGCCCTTTGACATTGAGGGAGAGCCATCTTAGTACAATCATGCAGTAACTATTGTGGTAGTTTGTTCCAACCCAAAAATTGCCTTAACATGTATTAGTATTGTTTTAATTGTTCCCGCTGCATTATTATAATCTTTGATGTGATTTGCTTATGTTATAAGATGCTAATTGATATGTACAAGTTATTGTAGCGACTCGACCCTTTAATATAAAAAAGGGTCATTAAAGCGGTGGTATATATATATATATATATTCAAAAGGAAACATCACGCTAAGAAAACAAAACCTTACACAAAAATGATAGGCATCACACAGCTGTTGCCTCATGTTACAGGGTAGTTGTAAAGTTGAATGAATTTGATAGAGAAGGGCTAAATGGGTTAGCAAAAATCCAAAAGTGGACTATATTTTTTTTTTTTTTTTTTTTTTTTTTCTAATTTAAGAAGGGAAAAGGGACTACAAGGGAGGGTCCTATATAATATTACATAAAGATTGCCTAACAAAAACAAACAAATGAACAATGGTCCGCTTCGTTGGATTTGGACATCAGGAATATGCGCAACAGGGTGTTGCTGCAGGTTGACCTTTGCCACGTCCCCATGTCCCGAGGAAACCTGTTTTTTGTGCCGATGCAGGAACCAATCTGAACCTGAACACAGATTGGTTCCCTAATGCGTGTCCTAAACTTGTCCATTTCTAATGCATATCCTTCTAATAATATTATTAGTATTAACATGCATAAACAATATAGCCATTTTTTTTTCTTCAGAATATCGATATAGGAGTATTACAAATTAGAATAATGTTAAATACTACACTCTATCTTATTTTTATCTTACTAGACTAATGGACACTATTATTAGGGCCAGCAAAACAGATTCACATATTAAGTTCGTGTTAACTTGATTAACTCGCCAATCTGTTTATATCAAACAAAACACAATACGTTTATTAAATAAGTGACTCATTTATGATTCGAACCCGTTTAACTTAAATCTTAATCTTAAAACTAATGTTGAGTTTGCGGGTCAAATTGTCAAGTCAATTTTACTGTTGTGATGGTGATGAGTTGGCAACCTTATTAGCAATTTGTTGAGAAGAAGTGATAGATGAATTGCTTTTTGAAGTCATGAAAAACCTATGTAGGAATTCCTTTTTAGCAATTTCTAAACGCGTTAAAATGCAGTTTTCACTTTTCGCCGGTATCACGATACGTCATATGACTTCTCAACAAGAATTTCATTATCTTTTCACCAAAAAAAAGAAAAAAGGCAATAACTCCAGACTAAGTACTAATTAATTTGCCATGAAAGATTAGCTTTCCCATTAAGTAATTTCTTCAGAAACAAAAATACATAATGAACTCCAATTACCCTTCTGGCTTCCTCACACAATTGTTTATCCATAAAGTACCTGACAATTTAGAGGAGAAAAGCCATGAAAAGCCTCTGGAGCAGCCACAACACTCCACTCCGCCTTGAATTCCCACTTTTCCGCTTCAAACAACCTCCCTACGGCTACGTTTAATCCGGACGACACCACATAAATCCTCCCCTCCACTCCATTTACAACGTAGGGCCTCTTCATTGCCTCACGCGGGAACTTCTCCCCACCCACATACCTCCACGTGTCATCATCTGGGACGTACACCTTCATCGGACAGTCTCCGTACTCCGATATCATGAACATCCTCCCGTCCAGAACCACGCTGAGCCCCGACCACCCCTCCCTCATCGCTTTGCTCATCCCCTGCCACGTGTTCTCATCCGGGTCGTAGACCCTGCCTCTGGGCGAGAATTTGAACGGCCACGACCACCCCTCCGTAACGTACATCTTGTTCCCGACTACAGCGGACTCGTACCTCGCCAACCTCGTGTCTATCGTGGCAGCCGCCGTCCAAGTGTCGCTTTCGGGGTCATAACATTCTGCGGTTGCGATCGATTCGGTGCTGCCGGTCCCATTTCCACCAACGGCTACGATCTTCCCCTTAATACTCCCCGCCACGAAAAACGATCGTGGGGTCGGCATAGGAGACATCAGCGACCACTGATTCGTTGATGTACGGTAAACGATCGTGGACTGCATGGGAGTCTCTGGGTCTGACCGCATACGATTACCGCCCAAGACGACAAGCTTCCCCTGGCGTGGCAGTGAGGCACAGGCGAACCCCGGTGGGCACGCGGTCCAGGGGCATGGCATGGGAGGTAAGACAAACCAACGGCCGGATCGCGGGTCCAACGTTTGCCACTGAATCCTGGCCGTTGATTCGTGAAATGCAAGAACAAAAATATAAGGGAAAGAGAGCGATAGAGCTGTCTTGGAGCTAAGAAAGAAAGGGTCTCTAATGGTTCTTTTCCATGAAAACGACACCAAGCTTACGGAAGCTTGGTATGGGTATGGAAGGTATAGAAGACAGAGCTCGGCGATCTCGTCCGGTAACCCCGGAATCAACGGCTCAGAATTCTGGCCACTTTCTTCACGGCCTTCCGTCTCCAGCGCCGACGAAGATCTCAGACTTTTCATTCTTGAAATTTGAGCTTGAAAATTCAAACCGAAGAATTTTGAAGTTTGTAGAGCTTTTTTCTGTAAAATATATAGAGAAAGAAACAGAGAAAGAGAGAGATTGAGTGATGACGATGGAAGATTTGCTTTACAGAGAAAGCTAGCAAGGGCTATTGGCTTTTGGAGTAGTTTAATTCTTTTGGGTGGTGTCCAATTATGCGGTTCATTTCTAGAAACCAAGCGGAATATAAGGACATGATAAAAAAAAAAAACAAGAAAAAGAAACTCCGGCAAATCCGAAAAGCAAAAGACTTGGGGTGAAGAAACAAAAGGGTAAGAAATGAAAAATGAACCGGGATTCGGGAGAGGTGACGTGGGAGGGAGGAGGGGATGGTGACCAGAGTCAAAGAGCATTAATGGAGTTTGGGCCCTTATTAGACAATAAAAAATCACATCTTATCTTGCAGTTGGCCAACCCAAACCCTATTAATCATTAAACTTTATAATTGAGGCAACCCTAGGCTTAGGCTACTGCTAATCAAGTACCAGTTGTTCAGGTGCGTGTGGATATATATATATAGAATGCTTGCGCGTATAAACGGTATACATCTCAGTGTTATAATATTATAAAATATAATTAAAATAATATTTAAACAGTAAAAAAAAATTATAACACTGGCGTGTATACTGTTTATACATACCGGTATTATATAAATTATTGCTATATATATATATATATATATATTCAATTTTTTATTTTTTTTAAAAATTGATTTTTAAATGATGTGAAACACACTTCTTAAAATAATAAATTTAATGAGATAGTAATACATTATTTGAGAACTAACTTTTGATAAAAAAAATTTGAGATGTGTAGCACTACTCTCATATATATATATATATATATATATATATATATATATATGGCTTATCAAGATTTTTGTATATGGGAATGACAACAATTTGGCGTATCAAGATTTTTGTGGTATAGAATATCTTGAAGCAGTAATGTAGTGGAATTCATAGTCATATTTGTGTGGATAAAAACTTTCTTCAAATTGGGTCAAAGAAAGATTCTTTAGTTCTGCATGAAAAATTATCATGTGTTTATATAGCACGTAAGAATTATGTGTGTTTTTTTTTTTTTTTTTAATTGTTCTATTAAAAAAATTATGTAATTCTTACATGTTAAAAAATATATGATAGTTTTATAGACAGTGTTTGAAACCATTTCCTTTAATACAGTTTGGAATTTTTTTTTTGGTCATGTGTAATAATACTTCTAAGTATGTATTTGGAGGTTTATATTTTTATCTCACAATGATGATTTTTTAAAATAATAATAATAATAATAATTGATTCAAAGGTTGGTTGAAATTACCACGTGAGCATTATAAAATAATTATAAAATAAAATGTAATTTCTAGCATTACTCTTATAATATGCTATGCTGGAAAGGCGTACTTTTATTCTAGAACTAATCTCATCATAAACAACTAAGATCGAAGGATAATGGCTCGAATCAATGAGTATGAAAACTAATCTCATGCAAGTGACAATCAATATTCATCGAAGTTTAATGACAAAAAATATTGTCAACTTAATAAACTTGGCAGGGTTTTCTTTTAAACTCTCAGCCAATAAAATTGTCATGTATTTATTTATTTATTTTTTTGACATGTTTATACAAGGGGGAGAATAGATTTGAACTAGTGACCTTCACTTCATAAGGCGTGGTCTTCAGTCATGTATTTTTTAAGCATGTGAGAAATACATTTTTTTTTTTTTTTTAATACATGCTTTCTTAATAACACTAAAAGATTCGGGAGAAATTCTATTAAAAAAAGTGTATGTGCTTTTCACATATTATTAAAAATAATATGTATTTCTTGTATGTTAAGAGACATATGACAATTTTATAGATTGGATTGAAAAAACTTCTCCGTCCATTTGTTAAATTTTTTTTATTTAAGGAAAAGAAAAAGTTATAAAGGAGAAGTCTTATCAAACAAAAGGGATAAGAAGACTTTCTCCAACCCATATAAATTGTCCTTGTTTTTTTGGGTCATGTTAATATGAAATTCCCTAGTTTACATTACATGATACATGTGAAAGGGTTCTTTTATTCAAATATGTTAACAATCAGCTTGGTGGATTGAAGTCAAAAAGTTATCACTAACAGTTGTGAAAACACTTTATTGATTTTCAAACCCAAAAAATACTTTTCTAAAATCGTTGAAACATTTCAAAATACAAAACCCTTTTCAAATATTAACTCTACCAAAAATATTTATCAACTTTACATTAGATTAAAAAAAAAAAAATCAAATTGAAATTAAAAAATGCATTTTAAAACCATTTTATGTTAATAATTTAACCAAATACTATTAAGAGCAAGAGAAATAGTATTAACAATTTGGTAGTTGGATTCCATCTTAACACTTGTGAGTGAGCGAGACAGACACAGTCAAGCCGACAAATAAGATTTGTCAATGACTAAACGCCCACACAAGTCCTTGTCAACTATCAAGTCTGTGGTGAGGAACACTATGTGGTCGTCTTAAAAGAACAAAAAAATCAGAAAATAATGAAAAATAATTATATTATTTACTAGGGAAAAATATTTTTTATTTTTTCCTCTAACTATCTATTCATTTGCATTTTTAATTCAAATATTTAAAAAGTGATACTTTATTTTTTTTTAAATTTTAAATTGTTGCAATTCGACCATTTTAACTTTTTTTTTTATTATTATTATTTTTTTTCAAAATGTCTCCATCTCAAGTTAAAAATTTTTAATTTTTTTTTTTTTTAAAAAAAAATTTAAAAATTAAGGGGTGGGCGAAGCTACTCCTAGGCCCAACTGGGATGGCCAGCCACCCCTTAATTTTTTATTTTTATTTTTATTTTTAAATTGGGATGGAGCATTTTGGGAAGAAAAAAAAGTTAGAATGATCGAATTGCAACAATTTGAAAGTTTGAAGGGGGTAAAGTGTCACTTTTCAAATGTTGGGGTTAAAAGTGCAAATGAGTAGATATTTCAAGGGATAAAGTGTATTTTCTCCTATTTACTAAATCGTTTCTTTCATCCAAAAACTTAAATCAAACCAAATGAATTATTTTTTACTGTTCAGGGGTTAATTTTGGAGATGGGATTTGCTCTTTTTTAATAATTAAGATAAGCCCAAAAAGAAAACTAAGGCCACACAAAGCATGCCATGAAAAATAGTGGCTCTAATGTTTGATAGATCAGTCCTCTTGCACATATAGGTAAAGGTAGGGCCTTCATTGTGATATGTATACATGTATATATCATCAAAATTAATATTATCATTATCCTAATTTCATTGGTTTTTATTTTTATTTATTTTTTCTTGCTTTTCAAATCAAGTTGAGACAGAAATAAATGATCAAAGGGACCACTCACTCAAAGGTTCATAAATTTTCAAGATTTTCGTCTCTTAGATAGCTATTACGTAGCCATGTGCTCATTACAAGGCTGAAAAATCAGGAAACATCGTCCACGAAAAATAGTGGCTCCAATGTTTGATAGATAAGTCATGAGCATAGGTAGGGCCTCCATTTTGATTTGTATACCATGAAAATTAATATTGTCGTTCTCCTAACTTCATGTTGAAGGACAAGATAACTCAACTCAACCGCAAATTCAAAGATTCCTAAAGACGATGTACGTTTGAATTTAAGTGTAGAATGATAAACCATATTTACAAGCCACATCTATCCGCATTTGTTTGTATATTTTAAATGTGTATTTATCCTAATAACAATGTTCATCAAATTGATTATGTTTGGTCAGTTTTCGGCCACGAGACAGCTGCAAAGCTAGGAAAAGAGGTGTAAGAACTTGCCAGAGCGGGCCAACAGGGATAGCTTCGGTGCCAAAGTGAATAATTTGACCCTTGTCTAATAACTAGAAGTACTCTTAGGTCGTAAAGGCCGTTTTAGCATGAAACTACAACGAGCTATGGAAAAATAAGAGAGGAGAGGAAATGGGAAGAGAAGAGGAGAAAAATCAAAATGACGTCCATCGGTCATGGTTGTCATTTTGTTCCTCTGCTACTGCTCATCGTCCTCGAGATTCGGACTACCCAATCTACTAGGTGGAATGACACGTGCATCCTTGAGATGATCCAGGCATGATTAGGGGTGAAAAGGCGGTTGCAGTTAGCGATTAGTAGCTAAAACCGCTAACCGCAACTGCCTAGGTGGTTAGTAATATTTAGTAACTGCCTCCACTATCAGCTAAGCAGTTAACCGCATTCAACATTTGCCAACCGCTTTTTTGGGCTTTTTTGGGCCTATTTGCTATATACCCATATTGAAGGAGCCCAAAAGTAATTAATAATAATAAAAAAATCTAAAATATTAGATCACAAATTTACATTAGTTTAAACACAACATACAAATAAAATTTCTAAAATCCTTGTTGGTCACCTTCTACGAATCTACATAACATATAATACAAATAAAATTACAACAATTCTTGTAAATCATTACTTCACTTCTAGTCTTGTACACAACATACAAATAAACCACATAAAAAAGTTCACAATCAAAGATAATAACCATAATTCATAAACACACATTCACTATATAAATCCATAAACTCACATTTTATGAAATTCAATCAACCAAAAAAACCCAACACAAACTGTAACGCCCCCAAAATTAGGCTTGGCTAACCTGGCAAGATTACTGGCAATTACCCCAGTTAAACCAACTTGTGGCTAAATAAGGAACCGCCATTTTAAGCATTATCAGAGTTAATGCATATGAAAGTTAAATAAATTTGAGAAAGCTATTAAATCATCAAATGCACAAGTAAATTCCCTGAATTTAAAGACGTAGAGCAACTAATAATAATGATAAACAAACCTGATAGTAACATGAAGATCCTAAAGCAAGGTTCAAAGTGGCAACCATGCCACATCTGGGTTCTAGTGGCAAACTTCCTAAAAGGGTAACAATAGCGTAAGTCTAACGACTTAATAAGTAGACCTCACAATTAGACATGATATAAGTCCGGTTAAGCATAATAGACATTCACCTCCAAACGTTCCGGGTCCTCCAAATCTATGAAAAACGTTCTATTAGTCCTAAATCTAACATAAAACAACCCCAAAAACATGAAAACCGGAGCTATTGGACGGCTTGGTAAAAATGGCGTTTTCCCTGAATTGCTCCTGACCGTACGTCCGGTATGGAGACCTTACGTCCGCCCATAAAGTTTCAGGTAAAACCTCATTTGTTCCAAATGTCCACCTATGCTCCCAAATCGATTCTAAACCCGTCTAAATGGGTTTCTAAGACCTCCTATCTCCAAATGAAGTCACCATGCAATATAAAACACGTTTGGTCACAACGAAATACTAAACCCAACAAAATCAAAGCATATCGTAGTTGAAGCTTTAAACCAACAACTAAGCTAATCTAAAAGCATTAAAATGGCAGCATAACATCTAAGGAACAATTTAGGCTTAAGGATATTACCTCCTCGAAGTAAAGCCTTCAAGAAAATGCTTCTCCTCCTCCTCAAAACACACACAACTCACAAGAATCACTCACACAGGGTTTCTGGGAGCCTGGGGGCGTGAAATGGGTGTGAAATAGCGAAGGGGCTGGGGGTATATATAGGAGAAGAAAAGCTGAGACGCTCACCAACTATTCTGAAAAGTAGAGGACGTCCAGTGTTGTACAAATTTTAATATACTCGTAAGTACACGAATCTTTTGCAATATAATCTTTTACAAGTGCGAGGTCGAACCCATAGGGAATTGTGTTTTCGAATAACAAATTTAAATCTAAACTAAGTAAATCCTAACCTAGTTCCAAAAGGTTTTTGATTTTGGGTTTTTAAAACTAAAAGACAACATAAACTAAATAATGTAAAACAAAAGATAAAGGTACTAAGGTTTGAGAATTCACACTCACCAAATCATAAATACATACTTTATGTTCATCAATATTAATCTGAAGCTCTCACAAATTAAATCTTATGTATGTTTTACTATGCTTCAAAAAATTAATTAAAACCATCTCATGTATCCATTTATTGCACAAATCACAAAAGGAATCCAAATTTAATTGAAACACCAAATGTATCTGAAGAACAAATCACAAGGGATATCCAATTTTTAAGCAAATAAAACCAAACAATCAATTATGTGAAATTATCTTAAATCATCAAGTGTATCCTTGAATCATAACAAGATATCCAATAATTATTCCACACATTGAATAGAAGTGAAACGATTGAAATTAAGCTCAATAAAATCGAAATAATAAAAACTTACGTAAAAGTAACGTTGTTTTTCATTGGTGAGGCTTCATCCTCAACCTTAGTTGGGATTTAATTCCACATAAATAAAACTAAAATTTAAACCTAAACTAAACTAAAGAGAAAAACTGTAGAATTTTGCTCTCTGGAATTTTCCATTTTCTTGAATGCAAAGGGGTCTATTTATAGGCTTAGGAAAGTCCTAAAAGCCCTAGTAAACCTAGATAATTCAGAGGTTTGTCTCCCAGTCCAAATAGAAGTCTAAAATCGGAATAAGATTTGTCTAGATTTGTGTCCTTTTATTGCGGGGTGATTTTGTCATAGTAACCGTTCGAATTAGGAAAATCCTATTTGGCAACGCATTATAGTATTTTGAGTTAGCTTTCCAATGCAGCTAGAATAATCTCAATCCAATATTTGACCGAAAATTTATGATCAAAATACTGAGACGTGTGCAGAATCCTCTCCTTCACTCTTATCGGAGAAATCTCGATTTAATCCTCTCCTTGATTGGGTTAAACTTAACCACATCATTTAGGTTTTCTCAAAGTGTGATTTCTTCCAAACTTTGCATTTTTCCCTTTAAAGCCGCAGTTTTTCTTTAACAACCTATAAAGCACTAAAAACACAAAACTAATACAAAACATTAAATAACGACACAGCTAAATGATTAACTAATGTAAATAAAGGGGTCCAAATATACAATATTTGGCACTTATCATCCGGTATTATTGGGGTGTAAGTCTGGTACTATTTATACAGTGATCCAAAGGCTATATCATATGTTTAGGTATTATCCAGAGGTTCCTCAAAAAGTAGCGTACATCCGAGTGGTCCCCAGGCGTACTTTTGTTTGGTCCCCATGTACTGTTGTCAGCGTACGTATGGTGGTTCCCCTGCGTACGTCCTCTATTAACGACAGAGGCGTACATCTGGTAACCTAAGCGTACATCCTGCCAGAAAGTATAAAATTCCAAAAAGGCTCTATAGTTGATCCTAATGATCCAAAACCTAAATTAACCCTTCTTTTAACTAAGTCACCTAAACTTAGTTAATTATTTGTGTCACTATAGTCTCCACTCTTCATAAAAATTTCGTTCTCAAAATTTCTAGATCAAATACCAAAAGAACAACACTTAACAAGAGGTAGAATGTTACCTTTCGTCCGTAGCATCGATGATATCATGCTTGGTAGGTTCCAAGGCTATCTCTTCCCATTCACCTTCCGACACTTCTTCGTCCTCAAACATCTATGGAAAATTGCCTCGTAAGTCATCTAACGCATCGTACTCGATGTTACCAACGCTATACCAATTGTCATCAATCTCGACTCCTAAATCATTCAGCTCACAGAAAGAGTAGTTCCACATATAATTCGGGTCGACTGGTATAGGTGCCATAATCCTGTAGAGAAAAGCAACTATTTTTTAGTTGACTATTCCATTTTCCAAAACGGAAATAGATATACTATCCAAGGATAATCTTGAATAAAAGAGTCATATACAATCACTCAAACAAATGCGGATAGCGGCTCCGCATGTCGTACTCCGCCTATCATGATGCTTCCTTGATATCATGGTTACGCCACAACACCTTCATGATAAGAGTCGTTTTGGTACGCAAGACTTGCTCATTTCTGTCCACGATTTTTACTGGCTACTTGACATAGGTTAATCCCTCCTGGACCCCTAATGGTTCATACTCCACCACCACGTCGGGGTTAGCGATATACCTCCTCAGCATCGAGACATGAAAAATATCATGTGTACCGACCAAGTCTTGGGGTAAGACAATTCAGTATGCCAATCTCCCCACTCTCTGGGTGATCTCGAATGGTCCAATAAATCGAGGGCTGAGCTTCCCCTTCCTCCCAAATCGCATGACTCCCTTCATGGGTGATACTTTGAGGAATACACGATCCTCTACTTCAAATTCCAATGGTCGCTTCCGATTATCGGCTTAACTCTTTTGCCGACTCTGATGAGCACCTTGTCACGAGTGTCTTGGATCAACTCCGGCCCCAATGTCTGCCTTTCTCCGATTTTGTCTGAAGAAAAGAGCGACTGACACTTACATCTATAAAGTGCCTCACAAGGCGGCATTCCAATTGTCGCCTCATAGTTATTGTTGTAGGCGAAGTCAATGAGAGGTAGATAATGGACCTAAATACCTGATAAGTGCTAAAATATATGTATTTTTCGCTCCTTAATTTATAGGGAAAATTATAGTTTACCCCCCCCCCCCCAAAGTTGATAGCGTTTTTCAATTCGAAGACCAAAATTTCAATTTTTGCAATCCACCCCCCCAAAGTTTCAAATTTTTGCAATTTGACTAATTGTATCCAAACCTTCCCATATTGCCCCTAATTTTTTTTTTTATTATTTTTTTTTAGTTTTTTATAAAAAATTAAAAATAAAATTCGGGGTGGCTCTTTGGCCATCTGGCTATTTTTGCAACTCCAATTTTTTTTTTTTAATAAAAAATAAAAACAATAATAAAAATCAAGGGCAATATGGGAATTTTAGAATAATATTGGTCGAATTGAAAAAAAATTGAAACTTTGTGGGGGTGGATTGCAAAAATTAAAACTTTGATGTTCGAATTGAAAAACGTTGTCAACTTTAGGGGGGTAAACTATAATTTTCTATAATTTATATTTGTTAATTCCTTAGTTTTGTTAGCTTATGAAATTTTATTTCCTTTTTGTATTTTGTTTGTTTTATAGGTTTTTGAAAGAAAATGAAGCAATTCTGAAAAGTTTGAGCATAAAAGACAAAATTGGGAAAGGCTAGAGGTTCTGACAGTGCAATCGATCGCACTAGACCTGCGTTCGAGCGCCCAAGCCAAGAAGCGAGTGCAAAGCTGCGCTCGAGCGCACAAGAAGAAGACTCGATCGCATCTGTGATCAAGCACAGAAGACACTCGATCGATCGTAGGTGAACAATCGAGCGCACACGGGTTACGATCGAGCGCACTTGTGTCAGCTCACTTGACAGCTTGTGGAAATACTCCTTTTCCATCCTAAACTAAAATTTTCAAATCCCACTTGTAATAGGACTTTGACTGCCAACTTTCCTACTAATTTTAGGGTTTCTAGAATATTTTTAAGCGTATAAATAGACCTCTAAGCCTCATAATTCGATAGACAATCTTGGGGAAAGGAATTGGATGCTACTTCAAGGAGTCATTTTCTGTTTCTTCCTTTCCTTTTCCTTTTAGTTTTATTTAAATTATGTGTAACTAAACCCTTTAGTAGGGCTATATTGAAGCCCTCATTATGTTTCTTTAATATATTAATATTGGCGCCTTTATGATAATAATATTGTAATGCTTACCTTGATTAATTCGTGTTTTATTGAATTCCTCATATGTGTGTGATTCGCCATTATATGCATGTGGTATGGATTAGTTATTTAAGGCAATTTGGATGACCAAATCCTGGGCTTAATAGAGTGACAGAAGAATCTCCTCATGGGTTCTTGGGATAATCAACGTGAAAAACCGGGAGTAGACACCCATGCCCTAGGTTCCATGTATTTGTCGATTTTCACATATTTATGCTTTCTTAAATGACAACTTAGTAGACACTAATGTTAAATCGTTTAAGAGAGAAAAGAATTAGAGAAGACACCCATGCCTAATTCGTTGCTTAGGGAGATCAATAGCTTAAGGAGTAGACATCCATACGCTTAGGTTGATAAACTTTAAGTATTCATAATATGATTGGAACATTGGCATATTGTTATATTATTAAGCATGATTACTAGTGGATATCAAAGCCCTACCATGTCATTTAGTTTTATTCCTTTTTCATAATATCAATTTCGTGACAAAGTTGATATTTTTAATAAATTCTAAGCCAAATCAACAATCCTCGTGGGAACGATCTCGTATTTGCATCCTATACTACTGTTTTGATCTTGTGCACTTGCGAGTTAAAACGTACCAATTATTATCTATTAATTTAGGTAGTATTTGGCACAACAAGTTTTTGGTTGTTTAATTTTGTTTTTATAACTATTTTCCTTAGTTAATTTTATTTTTGTTTTAATCTCTAGTTTTATTTTTTTTTTACAGTTTCGGTTATGTTCTCTGGAGGTGCGCTCGAGCGCCCATTCCAGGGAGATCGAGCGCACCAGTGCGATCGAGTGCACTTCATGGTGCGATCGATCGTACATTCGGACAGCAGAACTGAAACTGTGTTAATTACAGATCTGATTTGTTTCTTTTATTTTTGTTTTTATTTTTCTTCTGTTATTTGACTTTCTTTTTGTTTTAATCATGTTGAGAGACAATACACCTCTGGTGCGAAGACCTATGAAAAGTTCATTCAGTCCCCAGATCCTCAACCAACCATCATGCATTAATTTCCAGCCCAATGTGCAGAGCTGTTACAATTTATCTCTGCAGCTGCTCAATATGGGTCCACACTATAAAGGCACACCTACAGAAAACCCATATTGGCATATTCGATAATTCTTTGATCTCTGTAGGATTCAGAATGCTCAGGGTTTAACTCCAAAAGAAATCAGGTTAATCCTCTTTCCTTTCCTTTTTCTTTAAAAGATAATGCTAAGATATGGTACAATTCTTTGGCCGCAGGTTCTAGTCATACTTGGAATAAGATAGCCACAAAGTTCTTAAAGAAGTTTTTCCCAGCGCAAAAGACAAGGCAATTGAGAAGGGAAATTCTAACTTTCCAACAAATAGACGGAGACCTTTTCTTCGAGGCTTGGTTTCACTGTAATGAACTACTTCTCAGATGCCCTCATCACAATTTATCTCAAGATAATCAGGTACTAGCGTTCTATGAGGGTTTAAATGATCCAAACAAGAGTGTTGTAGATTTAGCTTGTGGTGGCATGTTGATGGAGAAAAGCAGCGAGGAAGCCATAGAACTCTTTGAGACCATCATTGAGAGCTCCCAACAATTCCCATCTAAAGGGAGACAAGGACTCAAAGGAAAAGGCATACATGAAGAGAGCACAAATGGTGGAATTCAGGCTCAAATGACTGCCATGAAGAAAAAGCTGGACAAGCTCGTGAAAGCTATAACTAATCATAGTAGTGGTCCTGTTCAACAAGTTACACAAGTCGAGGTATGTGCCATATGTTCCCGTATTGACCACACCACTAAGACTTGTCTCATGTTTTCAATTGTAGATCAATAGTCATCTCTCATCAATTTGTCCCATTATTATCATGAAAATGAGTCATCTCCGTAGCTCACCTGACAGCTTGCGGAAATACTCTTTTTCCTTCCAAAACTAGATTTTTCAAATCCCAATTGTAATAGAACTTAGACCTCCGACTTTCCTACGAATTTTAGGATTTCTATAGTATTCTTAAGCCTATAAATAGACCTTTAAGCCTCACATTTCAATAGACAATCTTGGGGAGAGAAATTGGAGGCTACTTCAATGAGTCGTTTTCAGCTTCTTCTTTTTCTTTTCTTTTTAGTTTTATTTAAATTATGTATAACTAAACCCTTTAGTAGGGCTAGATTGAAGCCCTAATTATGTTTATTTAATATATCAGTATTGGCGCCTTTGTGATAATCATATTGTGATGCTTAACTTGATTAATTCTTGTTTTGTTGAATTCCTCATATGTGTGTGATTGGCCATTATATGCACGTGGTATAGATTAGTTATTTAAAGTCTATTTGGATGATTGAACCATGGGCTTAATAGAGTGACAGAAGAATTTCCTCACGGGTTCTTGGGTTTAGCAACATGGAAAACAGGGAGTAGACACCTATGCCCTAGCTAGGTTTCATGTGTTTGTCGATTTTCACAGATTTATGCTTTCTGAAAGAACAACTTAGTAGACACTCATGCTAAATCCTTTAAGAGAAAAAAGAATTGGAGTAAACACACAAGCCTAATTCGTTGCTTAGGGAGATCAATAGCTTAAGGAGTAGACACCTATGCCTTTAGGTTGGCAAACTTTAAGTATTCATAATATGATTGGAACATTGACATATTGTTATATTATTGAGTATGAGTTCATGTGCAACCAGTATACATTGTGAGAGTTGTAAATATGCATATTTTCGGTACACAAAATAGACGTGCAGTTATGGGAAAAATAGTGCCGAGTATTATGTGAGTAAACCTCCAAACGTTCCGGGTAAACTTCCAAATGTTCCTGGTCCTCCAAATCTGTGAAAAACCTTCTATTAGTCTTAAGTATAACTTAAAACGACCTCAAAAACAGGAAAACTGGAGCTATAGGATGGCTTGGTAAAAATGGCGTTTTCCCTGAATTGCTCCTAACCGTACGTTCGGTATTGAGATCGTATGTCCGCCCAGAAAGTTTCAGGTAGAACCTCATTTGTACCAAACATCCACCTATCCTCCCAAATCGATTCTAAACCCATCTAAATGGGTTTCTAAGACCTCCTATCTTCAAATGAGGTCACAATGCAACATAAAACACGTTTGGTCACAACGAAATACTAAAGCCAACAAAATCAAAGCATATCCTAGTTAAAGCTGTAAACCAACAACTAAGCTAATCTAAAAGCACTAAAAGGGCAGCATAACAACTAAGGAACGAGTTGGGCTTAAGGATATTACCTCCTCGAAGTTAAGCCTTCAAGTAAACGCTTCTCCTCCTCCTCAAAACACACACAACTCACAAGAATAACTCACACACGGTTTCTGGGAGCCTGGGGGCGTGAAACGGGTGTGAAATAGCGAAGGGGGTGGGGGTATATATAGGTGAAGAAAGGCTGAGACACTCAGCAACAATTTTGAAAAGTGTAGCGGACATCCGGTATTATTAGGGCGTACGTCTGGTACTATTTACACAACGGTCCAAAGGTTGTATCATACGTCTAGGTATTATCCAGAGGTTCCTCAAAAAGTAGCATATGTTCGGGTGGTCCCTAGGCGTACCTCCGTTTGGTCCCCATGTACTATTGTCAGCGTACGTACGGAGGTCCCCCTGCATACGTCCTCTACTAACGACATAGGCGTACGTTCGGTAAGCCTAGTGTACGTCCTGTTAGAAAGTCCAAAATTCCAGAAAGGCTCTATAGTTGATCCTAGTGATCCAAAACCCAAATTAACCCATCTTTTAACTAAGTCACCTAAGCTTACGTAATTATTTGGGTCACTACAAAAAGCTACTCGAGTCCTAGGTTTAGCACTTTCCGTCTGATTCTTCTGACGGGTCTTCTTCATCCTTGACAAGTGCCTCATAATCCTTATCGATGTTGGCGTGGAAAGCGGCTTTCTGTCGATCGGATCCGTTGGGCAGTGCTCCTGCCTTCAACAGTTGGATCTCTTATAGATTCATCTTAGTGTACTCGTCTGCAATCTCAGTCAGTATTGCATGCATTTCCACTTTCTTCTTCGTGCTAAGGTAAGGGTTGTATTTCCCGGTAATAGGTGGGAAATCTCGTACAGTTGATACGCTGCATCGTTTCCATTTTGCTATAGTTGGGCCATACTTGAAATCTGCTTGAGCTCTTTCCTCTTGAACCTTCTTCCGTGATGGGGGCTTCGGCCTTCGAAAAGGGTTGAGTGGAAACCTTGCACTCAGTATGGCGAGGCGTGTATCCAGGCGTATAAGGCTAAACTCAACTGGCCATTCCCGAACAGTTGCCCAGCGTCGATACCCATCGCGCATCTGAGTGTGAAGCAAGATCAAGTGCTTATAACATGGAACAAGCGATCCCGTTCAACTCCAAACTAAGCAATCAAGAAGGCTTTCTACTATAGCCCGCACCATCAACCGGAGAGCAAACTAGGAAACCAAATATGTCCTATTCTCCAGTCTTTTAAGATCATTCTTAAGGCGTTACATCCTATTCTCATATTAGTAGTTCTGGTCAGCAAGACCGTATGTTCTGATACCATACTATAATGCCCCTAAAATTAGCTTTGGCTAACCTGGTAGGGTTACTGGCAATTACCCCAGTTAAACCAATTTGTGGCTAAATGAAGAATCGCCACTCTAAGCATTATTAGAGTTAATGCATAGGAAGGTGAAATAAATCTAAGAAAAGCTATTAAATCATCAAGTGGGCAAGTAAATTTCCCGAATTTAAAGATGTGGAGCAACTAATAATAATAATAAACAAACTTGATAATTACGGTTAATATCGGTTAGGTCGAACCGGTAGACGGCCGGTTAATCAGTTTTCGATTAATCTACCCACCCCTAGTTTCAAGGCTTCTACAAAATCTATAAGCTACTACATCCCCTTCTAGGCTAAGGAATAAACACATGCAACGTAAGAAAACTCAACATCACGCAATACAAGGAATCAAAGAAGCTTTCGAAACTATTTTGAAAACATTTCTTATTTTGTAAAGAAAAGAGTAAAGAGTTTAACATAACATCTTTTGAAAACTTACAACATTTAATAAAACAGTAGTGAAAGCATATAACGGGCAAGGGGTTACCTTAGAAATCGGGAAGAATGCACACAAATGCTTCCATTATTCAAAAATCATAAAACTCACAAAGATATTCACTCAAAGGGTTTCAGAGGGCCTGGAGGCGAGAAATATGCTTGAAGGGCGACAGGGGGTTGGGTATTTATAGGCCAGAAAAGCTGAGGGTGCTACCAACTCCTCTGAAAAGTAGCGGACGTCTAATACTATTGGGGCGTACGTCCGGTACTAGTTACTCAACGGCTCAAAGGGTGCATTGTACGTACATATTATCCAGTGGTTTTCTAAAAAGTAGCGTATGTTCGGGTGGTCCCCAGGCGTACGTCCATGTACTTTTTGTAGGCGTACGTACGGTGATCCCCCAGCGTACGTCCTCTATTAAAAACAAGAGCGTACGTCCGGCAACCCTAGCGTAGGTTCGTTCTAAAAGGGTTAAGCTCGGGTTTGTGTTTTAAAACGCCTATGGAGTTTTAAGTTATTGATATGGGCTTAGGTTCTTTTTTACAAAACCGGGTCGTTCATAAATCCTTTAGTTGTTCTTTGTAGAAAATCTTTTAATAAAAACAATTGTTTTTATCGGGGTATTAGACAAACATAAGCAGTCCAATAACCAATTTTGTGTGCAAATCAAGGCATCAAGAATAAACCAATGTGACATTTTGCAACCATAAAGATACATGCCATGTGCATGCATTAGTATATATACATATTCATGTTTAGAGACTTGCAAATATTCATAAATAGATACAATCTTTATGTTTGAATGGGACAAAGAAAAATTGATACTTCACAAAAAATCGAAATATTAACAGAAGTTTATGGGTTATCTTTGTTCTTCTTATTCCACACATTAGGGGTTATCTCTCGTGTATTAGGATTGCGCCCCTATTTGCATTACTTATAAAAAAAAAAAAAAAAAAAAATTGTCATTACAAGGGGAAGTAAGAAAATTAAAAGACTTGCTGGGAACCATAATGTTTTGAGGATAATAACCTCCCCAAAAATATTTAAGGGGAAAATGCAGTTTACCCCCCTGAAGTTTCAGAGGTTTTTCAATTTTAACCTCAAAGTTCAAAAATTGGCAATCTACCTCCCTGAAGTTTCAAAAATTGGTAATTTAAAGCCCCCATTTAATTTTTTTGTCTAAATGGACGAAAATTTATGAAATTACATTATTACCCTCAGGCTTTTTTAAAAAAATTTCCGTCCAATTTAACAGAAATTAGTAACGAAAGGTTTAAATTGCCAATTTTTGAAACTTCAGGGGAGTAGATTGCCAATTTTTGAATTTTAGGGTTAAAATTGAAAAACCCTTGAAACTTCAGCAGGGTAAACTGCATTTTCCCCAAGATTCAAATAAGGAACATCAGGAATGGGAATACCATATGACTGAATAGGGCTAAAAGAGTAACCACTCAATTGTGTAGATATGACCATCTAGGTTCTATTTTACAAATGATCATTATGGTTTGACATTGATAAACAATTCATCAACTTTCAACTAAACCCTAAAGAATAAACAATTTAAAAGCCAATTTAAAAGACAAAATCAAGCATACCAAATTCAAACAATAAACAATAAACAATAAACATTTAACCTCATATTCTTGAAGAAATGGTGCAAGTATACCAAAATCAAAATCAAGTTGCTAACTTACCTTGCGTAGTGACGAGAGACGGCGAGTCGAGAGAGCGACAAGAGACGGTGAGTCGAGGACGACAGTGAGAAAGTGACGAGAGACGGTGAGTCAAGGACAACAGCGAGAGCAATGAGAGATGGCGAGTAAAGGAAGGCAGCGAGAGAGTGACGAGAGACGGCAAGTCGAGGACGGCAGCGAGAGAGCAACGAGAGACGGTGTGAGTGAGCGTGAGAGGCAAAGGCAGAGGCTGAGTGATTTAGAAGATAGGTTTAGGGTTAGAAACTAGAAAGAAATGAATATATAGAAGTGTAAAACTACATCGTTTTGCACTTCTATATTATATATATAATAAAAATATATATATTATATTAAAAGAAGCGGTTAGCGGTTTTAAAAAACCCACTAACCGCTAACCGCTTTTGAAAGCAGTTATAGAGATTAGAAGGCGATTAATAAAAATCGCATTTTCACCCCTAGGCATGGTCTTGCAGAAATGGGTCCCTCGTCCGTACTGATAGGCATGGATCCCACTAACACCGGTGAGGGAAGGCGAGTCTGATGTGACAGAAGGCGGTCTTGACATGATAAATATCTTTTGTGATTTGACGTTTACTTTAGCATGAGTTATGATCTTTAGTACGGGTAAAGGGCATCTCTGGGATCATATATTATTTCAAGTCTTCGACAGGACATAGATGATCCCTTTCTCGGACGTTCGGGTTTGAAGTCCACATTTACTTCCTCTCCTACAACTCAGTAATCGTTGGATTGAGGGTTGGTGATGGATTGCTAACTTGGGGGTTGCAGGCTCGAAGGCTACGAGCTCGAGGGTTGAAGGTATGTCCATTGTGGGCGCAGGGGTCGACGCTCTACACGTTGCATGGAGGTCTTGCTGTAAGTGGGGCCAACGCCAAGCGAGGCCTTGTTGTAGTGACCCAAATAATTAACGAAGCTTAGGTAGCTTAGTTAGAGGGTTAATTTAGACTTTGGATTACTAGGGACAACAGGAAGGGCATCTTGAAAATTTCGGACTGTCTGACCCGAAGTACGCTAGGGTTGCCAGACTTATGCTCCTATTTTTAGTGCGAACGTACGCATGGGGACCACCGTATGTACGCTGACAATAGTACGCCATACATTGCAAATAGTACACGAACGTACGCCCCAATAATACTAGACGTACTCTACTTTTGGGTTAACCTCTAGATACCCTTGTGTGAGTGTATTGTGAGGATTTTGTGAGTTCTTGGAGAAGGAGTGATTCTTGGGGGTTTTTCACTTCAAAGAGGTATCTTTCTAAGCCTAGCTTGTTACATAATTGTTATGGTGTTTAAATGCATTCCATAGTTAGCATAGATGGTAGTTTGTAGCTTCTAGTTATGTTGTTGTCCTTAATCTTAGTTTAAGCTTGGGATAGCGTTTCATTCTTATTGGACTTATTTCCTTTTGCATGGAGTTGTTGTTTTGAGATACGAGGTCCTAGATATCATTTTGGTAGCTTTAGAACCAATTTGGGAGTATAGGATGATAGTTGAACCAAATGAGTAACTACCTGAAACTCTCTAAGTGGACATACGGCCACGAGATTGGACGTACGGTCAGAAGCGTTCCAGGGAACAACACTTTGGCAAATCGTTTGATAGCCTATGTTTTTATGTTTTAAGTTGGTTTTAGTTGGATTTTAGAAGTAATGATAGGTCTTTTCTCAATATTTGAGGTTATGGAGCCTCAAGGAAATTTTACGGAGGAGTCTTATGACCCAGGTGAGTACAAACGCACATAGATGCTTGTTGTTACTTTTTCTGCATTGCTCGTCTATTTTATATATATTAAACATGCATATTTTGCAACTCTCATGAAATACATTTTGGAACTACTATAAACTCTCTTTTATGAAAACGTGTGTTGATAACAAGATAATAATGAGACTTGTAAAACAATGCATGTAAAAGACTGATAAGACTAATTGCATCGTATGACATAGTACACCGGTATGTGCAGAATGGTCATGGGCTTACTATACATGTTAACTTTATGGTCAAATGTGTGTGTGTGTGTGGGCTTTTGATCCAATGGTTTTGTAACCAAGGCACAACCATTCCCTATGGATGGTCACTATAGGACGAACATCATTAATGGTGTGGGCCACCCGAGGTCGATCGGATTTGGTCGTGCCACTAATGTTATGTACGATAGTGTGCAATATCCGGAGCACCAGTGTTGTACTACAGGTCCTTCAGGACAGCGCTAACCTTGTTGATAAGGGGTAATATCACATCTATGATAAACATATATATTATATCTATATCACATCTATGATAAACTATCATAATGTTGCATGTGTTTTATAAACAACTGAGTTTACTCGTTAATGACAGATACGTCATGTGCATTTATACTCATTAAGTCGTCGGACTTACCATTGTATTATTTCCATTTTTTCTCCATATGTACAACTATGCTGTTATAGATAGTTTAGCAGAAGATGGATACCGCGAAGCATCCGGTTATCTTGAAGGATTCGACCTAGGAGATGCTTAAGGACTTATTGCAAGTTTAGGCAGGTATTCATGATAACTAGTACTTTGAGTTATGTTGTAGACTTAAAGCTTTTATGGATGTTTGCATATTAAGATTTAACATGAATCCCTTGTAAATATGATGACTTGTATAGTGTGATTTCAGCTATTTTGATGTTCCTTGGTAGACGCTTTGGTTGTAACAATTATATTTATAGAATGTTTTTGTTTTCGCTGTTTAGTATCATTTGTTTTCGAGGAGTAGAAGTCCTTGAGTATTGTTCGGAGTGGAATAACGCTGGGAGACAAACCATGAAATTAATTACTAGTTAATTAATTTTCGGGGCGTTAAACTTGTCCCAACAATTATATATATAAAATATTAATGAACATCTACCAAGATGGGTAGGAAAGCAAACACACACTAATGCAATAATGAAATTAAAATATGGATATACTAAATTGAGAGTTTTTTTTTTTTTTTTTTAATTTATTTTTTTTATGGAGTAATTGAGAAAGATATGACAATTCAAGAGAATTAAATGAAATTTTTAGTCTTCAAAAGATAGCTTAATCAATTGGGGACTATGTTTCAATGAAATAGAGGTCACTAATTCGAATTTCTTGCTTTCTTCCCTACGCTTGTGCAGTGATGTAAATAAAAAAAAAAAAAGTGAAATTTTCCCTTAAATATAAGAAAATGGTCATTTAAACTTGTCACCTTAAAGCCCCAAATCGTATAAGCCGCCCAGAATGAGATGAGATTCTTTGGAGATAAAGTTCGTGAAAAAGTAATCGGTTCGGGGCTAGAATCTTCTACACACGCGCTTCATACACAAAAGATTTCTAGATTTCCAGGCTTCGTGGAACCCAGACCCACCTAAATCCTTCGAGAATCGAGACCCCAACCTAAACCATTCTCAATCCTCTATATACACAACATATCAACAATCAACATCGTCGTTCACCAAAATCCATCACCTAAATTCCAATATTCCAAGTTCTAAATTATCAGCACAAATCGGACAGATCGAGAGACAGAAAGAAAAAAAAGGATGTGTCTGGTGTTTGTTTGCGATGAGGACGAGAGGGTTGTGTCGAGGCAGGCAGCGCCAGGTGCGTGTCCGTACTGCGGAGGGATGGTGCAAGCCATCGACATACAGAGCCAGTGGAGGTTCTGTTTCGTGCCTCTCTACTTCCGGAACAAGCGCAAGCACTACTGCACCATCTGTGCCAAACGCTTGGTCGTTCAGTGACATATATACATACCCAGATGATCAGATCAAAGGCTTGTCTTTTTGTTTTACTTGTTGTCGTTTATGTTACTTCGCTTCCTCCATGACGTAATAGGAAGATCTATCTCCCTTTGTGTAGTTTTAACCTTTTGAATTATATTTCAGTTTTCACAATTTTACATTAAAACAATCCACAAAAATTCAATTATAAATATTACCATTCAAGTTCAACCATAAATATTATAATCCAAGTTTTGGCCAAAGTATTACCATCCATGTTCAATCATATATGTTATTACAATTTACAATCAAGTTAGTATATATATATATATATAATATTCAAATTATGATCTTCATGATCTCCATGGTTGTTGAAGAATTTGTCTAACCAAATCTTTTAAGTTTAACCTTCTTTGCCAGAAAGGCTCTTGCGGCCTTCTCATCACACATCAAGTGGTCAAATGCATATCCAAGTATAACATCTTCTTATCCTTTCATCTTCATCACTTTTTCATAAAGGTGATCTGCATTGACTAAACTCTTATTGAAAGCTTTTAAGTGCTGTTACAACCTCTTTCAACTGTTCAAATATCTGATTATAACAATGAACTTCACTGTTGGTACGACTTCTTTTCTTGTGGGACCTTTTGGCTGAAGATGAATTGGAAGAAGAAACATGAATGATAATGCAAGATAAAAACATATAATATCCCATAAAGATATAAACATAACGCAATATAGAAATATCTCCACATCATAAGCAGGATTAAATATCAATAAGCCAAATAAAGTTACACAAGTTAGTGCCTAACTAATTGTAAGTACAAAAGAACAACCATAAAGGTCAGTAGAGTCCTTTCGTTGTGTTGAATTGAGATTGTAAAAAGGAGCGGAAATTAGATTGAAAGAATACTCCACTTCGAGTAGGAGTGCACTTGCTTACAAGGTGTTCGACAATTTGACTCGGTGAATCCCATGGGCCTAACTCACAAGCCAGCTAAACACAAACTCAATGGCATAAACATTACTAACAAATTAAACAAGAAGAATACAAGGTACATCTTTGCACAGGAAGGAGCAGTGAAGCTCTGGCTGCCAAAAAGGTTTATTTGTCAAAAATAAATGGAGAAAGATCAGATGTAGAAGAGATCCGAGAAAGACAAGATGCGAAATTTTTTTGTTAGATGAGAAGGACGTGCGAGAGGGACAAGAGTACTTCATACACGAGAACTCTAATGCAGACAGTGAAGGAGGATAGGGAGGAAGAGAGAGAGATCATGTGTGAGAATCAAAAAGGTAAGGGAGCTGCGAAAATGTGTTTGGGGGGTGTGGGGAAAGGGAGATGAGAGGTAGAAGGCAAAAAATGGTTTATACTCAGGGGAACGTTAATTTCCTTGGTCAACCGAAACGTTTTCAGTTTGACCAATATTTTCAGCTGTCCCAAACACCCAATATTGGGGAAAATGTTCTCTGAAAAAGGTTTTACGCCCAAAAAAAGTTGCCTTAGTTTTATTTGTTCCTCAGATAGGCTGCATTGTTTTTATTTGGGCCACAGAATGATTACATCTTTTTCCCGGGCTGCAATTCTTTTTCTCGGTAAGCGTCAAGAGTCGGTGACGGCAAGCCAATGAGACAACGAAATTGAATAGGACTCGTTTTATTTTTTGGAGGGTGGAGTGGTTCAGGAATAGGGCTTGGATTGAAAACCTTCTGCAAGGGTGAGGGCTGAGCAGCCTGAGCTTTCGTGATTCAAATTCATTCAATCTCAGCGACTCAACTACATAATTCAGGCATTTCCCAACAGAAAAACAACATAAAAAATAATGGGTTGGTGAAATTAAGGTTACCTCACTTGCAGAGTTTCAGCTTCTTAAAAAATGATGATACTACAGATTTGGGATAGGGCTTGGTAGCAAGGCAAGTTGGAATGTTTTCAGGTTGTTCTATCCACAGTTTATGAGCAATGCCACCAGCTGTGAGCTTTTCTGACAAGTTCAAGATCTGAGGTTCTCCTTTCACCTCAAGAGTGACCTACATTTTTGAAAAATACAATGAATTTCAAGTAGGTCTGTTTTAGGCAATTAGCTGGTTCATAGGAAAACATGTATGAATCAAAACCTTAAAAGTTTTAGACCATATTCTACAAGTAAAATTTGGAAGCCATGCCTCTTCTCATACATACATATTATATAAATTTCTGCTAGCAAGTAAAATTTGCCACTCTTGGAACATTCTTAATCTAACCTTCGGAGAAAATTATGAAACGCATTAATTAAAGAATAGAACAAGGCTTTTTACCTTATGCATAGAATCAATGTTTTGGGGACTACAATACTCGACGGTGTGAGGATCGTCCTTGTGGGACCAGACAGCACACACGGAGGCATGGCAGCCCTGTGTCACCACGCTTCCGAGCGACCACGTGTCAATCAGGTCTCGCCGGAGCACCACGTACTGGACGAGCACGTCGGAGTTCTCCGCCTTCACGCCGTTGCCGTCCTCGTGTGCGGCGGGTTCACTCATTGAGTTCGAGGGCCGAGTCCAGACGCGCCGGGGAGAGGAAAAGGTAGCCCCAGTTGTAGTGCTTGAGAAGGGAAAGCGAGAGCTGGAGTATGTGAAGGTGAACGAAATGGCGAGGCGAGAAGAGATGCCATGCTATGCTCAGTGGGCTCGAGTCATTGAGAAGAAGACAGTCACATATACTTGGCCCATATTATAGTTTACTTGGGCCTCAGAAAAACTCGGTAAGCGTATGTGCACCAATAACTCAGTAACGTATACGTGGACTTCCTTTATGGGCCTGGCTCGTAAAGCCCAGCCTGATGTGCACCAATCAACATTACCCGCCAATGATTTTCACTACAAATTTCCATTCCATTCTCTCGCATTATCCACTGCTCTCTCTCTCTCTCTCTCTCTCTCTCTGGTGCTTTGTATGGCTGATGGGTCGGTCCTTCGCCGTTCACTGCTACCAACAATGCATCATACCCACGCCTTCTCGCCCCCTCACTCGCCGACTCCGATTCCGGGCTTCTCTTTCGCGCTGTGTTGCACTATTCCCATGCGGCGTCGTTTGGTCAGGAAAGCCTCTCCCCACAAACCCAATCTCAAGCCCCTCACTTCTCGTATCGTCCACCTCACTCGCCGAAGGCAGCTTCGCCAGGTCTTTCTCTCTCTCTCTCTCTCTGTGAATAAGAATTCTGAAATTCATTTGCTAATTATTTGTTCAATTTTGTGCGTTGCAGATATTTGAGGAGATTGAGCTTGCAAAGAGACGGTATGGGAAGCTGAACACCATCGTCATGAACGCCGTTCTGGAGGCCTGTGTTCACTGCAGTGACGTTGATTCGGCGCTTAAGATGTTCGACGAAATGTCAAAGCCGGACAGTTGTGGCGTTGACAGTGTCACGTACGGTACACTTCTGAAGGTACTTCAATAAAAGAAAATGTCTTCTTTTGTCGTATATCTCTCTGTGAGCGTGATGGACGCCTTTGTTTTTGTTTGTTTTTAATGTATTTATCTAATTGTTAAGGGCTTGGGTTTGGCTCGAAGAATCGATGAAGCATTTCAAATATTGGAGTCGGTGGAGCAAGGTACTGCTGTTGGGAGTCCAAAGCTGTCGGCACCACTTATCTACGGCCTACTAAATGCTTTGATTGAAGCTGGTCAGTGTTAGAAATTGAGAATCTTCTACTTTCACTTAGACACTGAGACTTATTAAGCTGTAATCACATAATGCTCACTGATATGCCTTCACTTGGATTGCTGTAGTGCAGGAGATTTACGCCGTGCTAATGGCCTTCTTGCACGATATGGTTTTGTGCTGCGTGAAGGCGGCAGTCCCTCAATCTCAATATTCAACTTATTAATGAAGGTTCTGCGCTGATCCGTCTGTAAGAAAATTAAAAACAGGATTGTATGATTTTTTTTTTCTTTGCTTGCAATTTCAAAACATGCGATTTAAAAATAATGATTTTAAAACGAATGATTTGAAACATGTTTTCTAAAAACACAGTTAAGCGTTTGGTAAAATCGTAGTTTAGCTTTTAAAACTGTAGGTTATTTTAAAAACGTACCTCCATGCTTGCGATTTGAAAATCAATATTTGTCTACGTTTTCAAATCTCAATTTTTTTTTTTAAAAAAATGCACTCATAAACAATACATTTTCTGCGATTTAGTTTAAAATTGTACTTTTGGTTTGCGAAATCATAGTGTAAGACACACTTTTAGGCTTTGCGAATTTAACATGTTGATGTGGTCATGAGATGCAAATGATATAATTCTAAAGGTGCAATTATGTAGCTTAATTGTTTTCTGTTTTGTACTTTCAGGGATATATAAACACAGGCCTTCCACAAGCTGCGATAACTGCGTATAGAGAGATATTACGTCTAGGGTTAAAGCCTGATAAGATCACCTATAATACTCTAATCTTTGCTTGTGTCAAGACTGAAAAGTTGGATGCAGCAATGCATGTGTTGAAGGAAATGAAGGTCACAAGCATATATCCGGAAGGCCAGTTTAGAGCCTGAAAATTATTCTTAAGTAGCTCAAGGGAATTGCCTAGATTACTAAAATTTACTTGTGGTTTTGCTTTTCAGGACAAAGCACAAGAATTTGGCCGTGATGATCTTTTCCCTGATGTTGTCACATATACAACATTACTTAAGGTCAGTTTTTCTTGTCTTTATCTAACTGTTTATAATGATTAGTTTGTAGAAGTTCATATTTGCATACTGTAAAGAATTATCCAACTACCTAAACAAATTTATAATTCTACAGAATCTAAAAGTTATTATGTCATAGCATTTTTTGTGCAAGGATGAATGCAAAATTTCTGCATCTTCCCCTGTAAAACTTGTCCTTGTTGATTCAGTGTTATCACAAATTGGTATTATTGTTGATCCTCCATTCAGTAGGATGAAATTAGCAGGGCTTTGTCTTTGAGGAATGGGCTATTTTAGCTTCTGTTTTGTTAAATTTAAATTTGTGTATTTGTCTTGTTGATACAAATTCTTAGTAAAATCCTTTTGTCATTTTTCTTTGGTAGGGTTTTGCGCATTGCAAGAATCTGTTCTCAGTTCAGAAGATTGTGCTGGAAATGAAATCATATCATGATTTGTTTATAGATCGAACGGCGTACACTGCAATAGTCGATGCATTGCTAAATTGTGGTGCAGTCATGGGTATGCTGCATTTGAATTTTCCTTCACAATTACGCGACAGTGACTAGGTTGCATACTGGAATCAGATTTGGATTGTATGGTTGAAATCCAACTTCATATCTAAAACCTTTTTATCTTGCAGTTGCTCATCATGCTGACATGACTATGACTTGAAATATAGGAAAGTGATGCTAACATAATTTATACTTAGAAGAATATCATATTTTGATCAGACTGAACTAGACAACATATGATTTGGAGATTTTTTATTTATTTTTTATTTTTTATTTTTTTTTTTTAATATTTGAAGGTCCAAATTGAATTGGTTGACATAAGAAACAGGAGTTGGAGTTCATTTTGATTAGTATCACATTGCAATGTCCTTTCTATTCTCTCAGTTTTACTTATATTTCTGTTATGGCAACATTCAATATCTTATAGTAAGTATATAATTTGAATATATTCCTGTCTAAATGACCATAATGTACCAACTGTATCCTTTACTTCTTTTCAAATGATTATATTAAAGATTTGAATGATGGTGGCACTTACTTGGGGCAACATAGATGAAGTACTTAGGTGCTTTCAGAGTGTCATGTTATCTGAGAACCTATGTAGAAACCGCTGTTTTATTGTACAAAATGCAATGCAACGAAGAATCAACATGTTCAAAAGATGACACAGAATTGCTATTTTGGTATTAAGAGTATTATGAAACTCGAGTGGTTAATTCTAAATTAAAACTAATAAGCTCATCTTACATCCTGTGAATTAGGCTGAGAAGCACCAAGCTCATATTGTTGAAAAAGAGCTTGTATTTCTGCATGCTGATGTTTATGCATATACTCTACAAAAAGTGGTTTCTGTTAGTGGCATCAATATCTGTCATCTGCATCCTGTTACTTGAAGGCTTGATAAAGTGTGATTCAAGGCAGATATCAGATCCTGTTTTCAGTTCTGATGTATGAATAACTAATATATATATATATATATATATATATATATATATATATATACACACAAGTTAGATACTTACAAATTTAATCGTTTTCTGTGATATTTAGATGCTTGTTGTATATTTGGAGAAATACTAAAGCAGGCTGGAGGGAGCCCGGACTTGCGACCAAAACCTCATCTCTATCTTTCCTTGATGCGTGTTTTTGCTGGCAGAGGAGATTATGATATGGTCAAAACTCTGCATAAGTGCATGTGGCCAGATACTGCTGGAACTATCTCCCTGAAAGTTCAAGAAGAAGCTGATAATCTTCTCATGGAGGCAGCTTTAAATGATGGTCAGGTACTAGATCTGGTTTCACATAGTCATAAACATTGATGCCTTTTCATGCATAAATGTCCTTTCTTCCCCAATTACTTGTGTTTTCCTTGATAATGCAACTTTACTGCCTATCACAAAAGAATACCCTGCCTGGAGAAGAATGTGTTAAGGTGGTTGCCATCATTTGACACTGTTGCTTTATAACATAAAAATTGAAATCAAGTTTGCAATAATGAAGGCCAACCCCAGATGCTTATTGCGAGTGATAGATATGAGAGTACATGCTATGCATATTGTGTCAATCAAACTAGCATAAGTTTCACCTACGTTCTCTGAATTGCATTCTTGTTAATTGGTCTAAATTTTTTAAGTGTTTTAATATTAACTTAAGAATATATGATGACTACTGAGAAAAAAGAAGTTATATTGGATTAGAATCTGATCACACAGATCTCCAAGCTGACTGCTCGGGTAAAATTTCTGCTTGCTCTAAATTTGTCACATGTCCTACCCTTGTTTTTATTCCAGTAACATGACTGGAAATTTTCAAACTTGTTTTGGTGTAGCAGCTTGCAATTCACAGCTGGTGATGGTCTTTGGCCTTTAGTATCTTATTCTTTAACTAAGCCAACACATACATTTTTTCTTTCCTTCTTTCGTTCTTTCTTTGAGACTTCAAAACTCAAGGCTGAGATTTCTCCAACTGGGGAGAATGATGCAACTGTGCATTAAGAATCAAGTTGCTGTCTTCAGAGTTATTTTTAGTTTTAACAGCTTAAAGAGCTTTTGATGTGTGAGGTCATCATGCAACTTACAATTGAAACAAGACTTATATTGTTTCAGACTTTATATAATAAGTGTCCTAGGGTGGAAACAATTTTTAAATTGAGTATTTCATTTAGACGGCTTTCCTTAGATGAACAAATTCTTCAACCCTAACCCCACCACAAGCACACAAAGATGGCTTTCATGAGGTCACTTCACTCACAAAAAAAAAAAAAAAAATTCAAAAAAAATATATCCTTCCCTATTTTAGCATATCCTCTCATAAGTCATAATGTTGTCATGCACGGCTGACACAAGCATTTTCAATTCAACTATAGTTTGAAACAAAAATGCAAGTCTCAAGCATACGCCATATTGGGATGTGGATATTCTACAAATCTAGAGATATTTTTAGTTAGTTTTTTTTTTTGGGGTTTCATGACAGTGGGCAAACACATGAATTTATGAACAGAATGTTACCATGTGAAACCACAATTTATTATTTGCAGCAGCCAACACTAATAAGCAAACAAAAATAAGAAATAAAAAACAAAAGAAAGTCCATGACAATGATCATTTATATATACATATGCTAAACGGCCAGCTTATTTCGCTTATCGGTTGCACCAGTTAGGGTTAGGGTTAGGGTTTTTTCTCCTTTTTTCTTCTTCTTTTCTATTTTGTTCTTTGAATTTTGAGAGATGAAAATGCCAGAAAGCCAATTTGCAAAGCAAGAGCGTCAATAATAGATGGCGCAAATTGCATTGAAGGTTTGCGATATAAAATTCTTAAAGCGATTCTTCGTGCCTATCAAATCCGTTTGTTTTGATTATGGCCTCGAACAAGTCGCAACATTCTATTCTACATATATCTCTCTACTTATCAAAAAAAAAATTATACATATGCTAATTTATTACTTGAATATATATGATCATCAGATCGAGTAAATTGTTTGATTCAAGGATTTGTTACCATTTTTATATATCCATCTATATCACCGTTTTAAAATTTATTGATTTGTCAGGAAAACAATTGTTATATTTAAAATTTTAAGCCCTAATATTTATTTACAAAAGAAGAAGAAAAATAAAGATAGAAGAATATTATTTACAAAAGAAGAAGAAAAATAGAGATAGAAGAATAATACCAGAATCCATAGATCACAATAGTAAAGCCCCAAAAGACAATCATGTTCATTGTCTTTGTTAAAAGGCAAAAAATTTTGGGAAAAGGTTCATTTAGTTGAAATCATTCCTTTTACTCTTATCTCTTCTCTTGTTCGATGTGTATTGCTTCTTGTCTTTTATTTTGGAAAGCTTTGATGTGTATTGCTTCTTGTCTTTTATTTTGGAAAGCTACTCCAGAAAGGAAAATGTATGACGTCAACCTCACAAACTTACTTGGTTTTGATAAAATTAATGAAGTTTGAATGACCAACTATTTACTTGAGTTAAAAATTAATTTATTTTAAAAGAAAACAAGTACTAGTGGTGAGTCTTTGATTTTGCATCTACAATACATATTGAATATCAAAGATTTTTGAGGGGTTTTCATAAAGTGTTTATAAGATGCATAAGGACTGCATTTTTTTGTGCTTAGAAAAAAAAGGGCTGTAATTTTTTTTGCGGGGGCCACCACTAGAAAGTGACACAAAAAGGTTTTTCTGTTTCCAGATTATGACCCCCTTAGCTCCACCCCTGAGTTAATATGTCTGTGAATGTTAGTGCATTTTTCGTAACACTTGGGCAGTGATGGAAGCTGAGTACTTCTTGACTGGAAAAAAACACTTCCATTTCTTTCTTTCTTTTTGTAAACACGAATGAATTAGCGATTTGTGACTCATGTTTTCTGTTACACTCATTGTAGTCTTGACTACATATTTAGTAGCACATGGAAATAAAAAACTTGAACTTTTCCATCTTCATTTATGTCTTTGGGTGTTATTTATTTATTTATTTATTTTCAGGTTGAGGTGGCTATAGAAAATCTTACAAATATCATCAAGAGATGGAAGGGAATATCTTGGACAAGTCGTGGTGGCTTGGTATGTAATGCGTTTTACTTTCCATGATTGCATATTGGGAAAAGAAAAAAAAAAATGTTAAAAGAGCTAAACTACACTATAAGATGTTTGTGACAGATGGGAATATGATATCTTGATTTTCAAGAAGCTCGAAAAAAAATAAAAAATGATTAGTGGTGTTGATCAACTGCCTAGGTGCCCTTTAAGTTCCTAAATTTTTAACCTATATCCAGAAATCTTGTGTTAAGGGTCTTGTTTAGGTTATATCTTCTAGGTTGCACCTTATTATATCACCCGTCTTTGTGCTAGTTAATAAACTAGGTGTTTTCTTTCCTTAATTTGTTATTTTTTTAAGTTTTTGGCTCCTGGCATGGTAATCATGCTGTGTTCAGGTTGCCGTATATATATGCATATTGACTTCATTATACCTCTGTAATGCAGGTTGCTCTTCGTATAGAAGTCTTGTTGGGATTCACTAAATCCATGTTCAGTCCTCGTCTACTGCCTCAGGTTTTCTGCTTGTCTCTTTGTTTCTCAAATTGTGGAAAGTATATAAGGTCCTGATGACTGTTAATGAATGTGATTCATATTTTAGGCGCTAGAGCATGTATAGTTGCTTTTTACCATGAGTGGTTCTTATATGGAAGATTGCTGACATGAAAAGTGTGATTGAATTCAATGGCACTTTTTTTTTTTTTACACCTTTGAGCAAGTAAGAATGAATTAAATATTTTCCTATGAAATATTTAACTTGGCTGAATCGGTATTGGTTCCTGTGGGTAATGTTCCGAATGTGAGTGGGTTGGCTCGTATCCTAGGTTGTATGGTCTCATCTTTGCTTATATAATATTTGGGCTTCCCATTGGGTCCTCTGTTTAAGTCTAAGTTTATTTGGGATTCTATCTTTGATAAAATGGAGAAAAGATTAGTTAGATAGAAAAGATTTTGCTTGTCTAAGGGTGGTAGGGTATGTTGATAAAGAGTACTCTTTCTAACCTTCCTATCTATTTCCTTTCCCTCTTCTCTATCCCAGTTGGTGTTGCTAATATGGATGCTAAAGTGTCTAACTTTAGGATTGTTAGCAATGATGTGGTTCATTGGCGTATTAACTTAATTAGGTTGATGCATTATTGTGAGGTGGATTTCGTCTCCTCTTTCTTCAATGTTTTATACTCCGATAGGGTGGGTTAGGAAGGTGATGATAGATCATGTTGGACTCCCTCGAAAGAATATCTTTTGAAGTCAAATCCTTTTGCAAGGTTATTCTTTCTAAAGTTGACTCCGCTTTCCCTTGAAAGAGCATTCAACTAATGCTCCTTTAAGGTTGCCTTTTTTCACTGGAATAGCTTCCCTTTAGAAAATTCACACTTTGGATAATCTCCACAAGCGTTACATTGTAGTGATAGAATGGTGTTGTATGTGTAAAAAGAACGAGAAAAATTCTGGATCATCTTCTTAATTGTGATGTCGCAAGAGGTTTGTGAAAATTTTCTTTTAGGTTGCGTAACTTCACCATGTCCCTTCAGGTATCACCGGATGAACCAATTGAGACTATCATGATTCCTTTTGAAGCAGCAGGACCCCTACATGGTACCCTCACCCTAAGGAAGGTGGTAATGCGCTTCTTTAGAAATCCAGTTGTGCCTATTATTGACGACTGGGGCAGCTGTATTGGACTATTGCACCGTGAAGACTGCTATGAGGTTTGCTTATTTTTCTTTCAGCTACCCATTCTTGAGCTGCTTTTATATTTAGCTTCCAGTTTAGAACTTTGTTACTTCAGAGTTTTTAGGTTCATCTTGTTAGAGCTCACTCATAATTAATACAGGTATAAAAATAATATTTGAACAACATGCTTTTTTCTAGCCAGTGTTGTATACATCAATTTACCAGTCATTTCACATTGGTTGATGTGACATACTTTAAGTGACCTTTTATATCAACCATTTAAAAATAAAATAAAAGAAAGATTATGTTAGTTGGTGCGAGCCGAGTGTGATAAAATGGTATAAAAAGTAGCATTACTCTAATTAGAAGTAACTGATGTCATTTCTGGCGTTGCAAATTACTACAATAAACTAAGATTGTAACATAGAGTTGACTACTGCATGCTATATTAGTTGAGAAATTCAATTTTGTGTGATGATGCAATAAAAATAAAAAGCTAATACAAATGTGCCGGTTCTTACCAGTTGGATACTCCACTTTCCACAATGATGAGAAGTCCACCTCCTTGCGTAACAGCCACGACATCTATTGGTCACGTGGTTGATCTAATCTTGGAAAAGAGATACAAGTTGGTTATTGTTGTAAAATACAGATACTTAAATGGTAGTTCTTTCAGCTCAAGTTCAAGGGCTCTTGGAGTTTTTACAGCAGAACAATTGTGTAGGCTCGTACCTTCTGTATCAGAGTTGCCTGGGCAAAGAACTTTCTGTCTGTAGAACATAAATCAAAGAAAAAGAAGCCTCTTCTCTCACTCTATACTTGTAAATTCAATTTTTCTTGAGTCGATTGTAGCGAAAATATCATCTTTAAGAGACTATCTCCGTCTTCACCAGCATACTCCAACATCAACAAGAAGTTTCTAATTGTTCTGCGTTGAGAAGCTGGGTCTAATTCTCAATTTCACAATTGTGTTGTGATGCTAAGTGTCCAATATAGCTTAAGAATGGTTTTAACTAGGTATTTATAAGCTCTTGAGTATCCTCTCATTGCAAGCTGGTTTTTAAGGCTAAGTTCTATTTATCAGCAAATTGAATTAGATTTATTGATAGAGGTAGTGGTTCCTTGAAATATATTATGTCCAAGAAAACGAATATTATTCTGAAACAGGTTTATTTTTCCAGGGGATACAACTAGTCCATTATGCTTTATGATTTGAACAAAAGTATTCAAATGCTTCAATGCTGATCAATGGATTTAGAGAAAATCAACACAACATCAATGTAGACAATAGAAAATTCAGTAAAAGGGGTAAAGATGTCATTCATAATATTATGAAATTCACTACGAGCATTTTTCAGTCCAATTCATAATGTCCAAAAGGGAATGTAAAGGCAGTCTCATATCTATCTTTCTCATCTATTTGAATTTGCCAAAGTCCACTTTTCATATCAATTTTTGAAAATATAGTGACCTTATGTAATCTTGAAAGTAAATCCTTTTTGTTAGGAATTGGATACCTTGTCGATTTTAATGCTTCATTTAATGGTTTATAATTAATAGCTAATCTTGGGGCTCCTCTTTCTAATTCAGCATTTTTTTTGTACATAAAAAGCAGAACAACTCCAAGGAGATTTGCTTTTTCTTATTAATTCTTTTTCTAACAGATCTTGTATTTCTTTTTTGCAATACTCTATTAAGTCATGATTCATTTGAATAGGTCTAGCTTTTGTAGGTATTGTTTTTTCATTAAAACTTGATTCATAAGGTAACTGAACAATATGTTTTTTACTAAATTATTTGTTTGTTTTTGGAAATTATTAATTTTTTTTGTTGTAAGAGCGGTTCTTTCGATTGTTGTTCAAATCTTTTGTTTTTCAAATCTTGTTTTAAAAACATTATTTGTTTCTCTTTTCTTTTTGTAATGATATTACTAGTTTTTGACAAAGAAACTTCTTTTGAAAGATTAACATCTTTTGACATGGGAGGCATTATAATTTAAAATCAAATTTAATTTGCTGTCCTAATATATTAGTACTAATTCCTGTTTCTTCAGTAGCAAACCGATATAATAATGCAATGAAAGGATTTCCTAAAATAATTTTCCAAGTAATATTGTTTACTTATACAAACATAGTTTTAATGCAAATACCATTATTACAAATATGAGCATTTGAAATCTTATATTGGGTATTCAATCTGGATTTTCAATCTTGATCCACTATAGGACATCCAATTTTAAATGAAGCAGGACAACCTATAATGGATGCTGTGAATACTTTAATATTAGCCACAGCAAAACATTTTATAGGAGATCCCTCAAAATATAGATATAAGATCTAACTTTGACAGATTTTAGATGTCATAAGGATGTATTTTTTGTCTAGGATATTAGTTAGAAGTGAAAATAGCCAATCTTATTGGAAAGAAAAATTCATTGGTGGATTACCCAAGTATTTTGCAAATAAGGTTACAGAAAAATTAATGGAAAATGGTCATAATGATAATGAAAACACTACTTATTGAGAAATCATTAATATAATAGATTATCTGTTGAGTGTTCTGATCATTGCTAATCAATTCGACTGAGAGCTTGTTTGGGTGTGCGTTTGAGGGACCTAAAAGTGCGTTTAACACTCAAAAAGTTTGTTCGAAAAAAAAAGTACATGTTTGATAAAAAAAATTTGAAAGGGCTTTTAAGAGTTTAAAAAATCAAAAAATGGCCAAAACACACTTTTTGACAAAACTTTTTGCCAAAAAAAAAAAAAGAAAAAAAAAAACTTTTTAACTTAAAAACTCTATATCTCAAATAAAAAGACCACACATCCTCTTAATGTTAACCAGGCCCACATGACAAAACGTCCGACAACCACCTTTGACTTTACCCACCTTTGTCTTTACCCATACTTTAACAACATACGGCTTGATACTAATTTTACCTAAAAAGACACACTTCAAGCTTCATCCTTTTTTTGGTTGAAAAGTTTTTTTTTTTTTTTTAATCAAATCTTTTTTGATTGAAAAGCGAAAAGCTATATATATTCTTTGCATAAGCAAACGTTTTTAACCTTTAGATAATGTTATTGATTGAGTGTAAGGAATTTTTTTCAACACAATTAACTTGAAGAAAAATTTATATTTTTCATATATAATTTAAATTGTTACTGTAACGTCAATTTTTTGTTTAGATTTATAATTGATTCGTTTAAAGAATTAATTAATTAATTTTTAATTTTTACCATGACTAGCTACTTCGCTGGCTCCTGATGATGAAATATATTAAATATAATATAAAGAGAGAGAAGAGAGAGCGGAAGTATGTAATAGACTGTATTGTATTGAGACTAATTAAATTAAGAGTATTACAGAAGCCTCTATTTATAGAGAGGCTATGAGTGATAGGCAAGTAGCCTAGTAAACTAAGGAAATGTAATCCATAAGGAAGTCAATAACACTAGAATAATAAATAACCATAATATAATATTCTTAACACCTGATACTAGGAAGAACAGACTCAACAGAGTAACAAAGTAAAACAAAAGCGAAGTGCCAAAGCAAAACGAGTGATTTAGAGTCTGTTTGAGAAATAGAGATTTTAAATCAAAAATAGTTTTTGGGCAAAAGCTTTATTTTTAAGCTTTTGCCAAAAGTACGTTTTGGCCATTTTTAGGTTTATTGGATCCTAAAAAATGCTTTTAATTTTTTTACTAAACCAGTATTTTTTTCTTCAAAACGGATTTTTTTTTTAGTGTTAAAAGCATTTTTAAGCCCATAAAATGCAATCTCAAATAGGCCCCTCAAACGAAATCTCTATCATCCCTCTAGTTTTTTAGGTAATTCTATAAGAAAGAATGATAAAGATATAACTTTTGACACAACTTTGGCCCAAATTTTCTCTTATTTGGTCATTTTTTAAAAAAGAAAATAAAAAATAAAAAATAATAACATCCTATGTACGTGGTCCTCTATTTTTTTTTTTTTTTAAATGGTACTTTTCTGAAGAAAAAAACCATTTATATATATATATACCAAATAAAAAAAAAAGAAAAAGGATCACATATGATGTTTTTACTTCAAAAAAAAAAATTTATTTTTTATTTTGTTTTTTGTTTTGTTTTGTTTTTTTTTTTTTTAAATGACCAAATAAGAAAAAAGTTTGGCCAAAATTGTGTCAAAAAGTTGTGTCTTTAACATTTCTCATTCTATAATCTACCATCTCTGAAGGATCTTTCATTTTTTTTTTTTTTCTATATATTAATTAAATTTTTTAAAACAACTCTAATCTTATAAAGGATTCAGATCCTTTGCAAGGCATCTTAAGAATGATAAGGGCCTTTTAATTTTAAAGGCCCACCTTGACACGGCATCCACCTTGATGAAAAAGAATTTTAGAAAAGGCTTTTTTGGGCCATCCGCCCAAAGAGGATGGCCACATCACTATCAAAAAGTCTGAGGGGGGATCAACAACCTTCAGGGGGTGTCGACTACCCTTAAAAGGCTTTTAGAAGGCAGTCAGCCACCCCCAGAATTCTTGACAGGATGGTTGTAATGCCCCCAACCAAAAAGGCCTCATGAAATATTTGCATATTCCACTTGGTGCTACTAAAAACAATTTTTATTTTTATTTATTTTATTTTTTTTTCATTTTTCAGACTAAAAATTTAAAACTTCTATCTACTTTATATCACATTAATTACTTATAAAAAAACTACATAACAATTTCTCCATGCAATAATTGCGTCTTACTTGGTGTTTGAACATCATCTTTGGCGGCCAAAAACGTATCCACAAATCATTTGGTAATACTTTTTTACCTCAACTTTTGTTTTGTAATACTTTTTAGGATGACTTTTTATTTTTAATAATAAAGTAAAATTACTAACAAATAATTCAAAATATAAAATACCCATAAATTATTTAATCTCTATGGCACGTCACAAAAAAAAAAAAAAAAAACAAAACAAAACAAAAATCTCTCTTAAAACTATTTAACAAACTAGCCCCTTGCCTTTTGAATTATTTATTAATGTGTTTGTTTGTTTGTTTTTTTCTAAATTAAAAGCGTTGTTCGGGTCTCATTTAGCATGTTTGTAATGATATTTTTCAGTGTCGTTTTGACGTACAGGTACACAAAGAAACAAACTTATGCATGCATGTAGGGTCCCACGAGATCTTGTCGATTTCATTCCTATAAGATGTAATGAAAAGAAGATTAGATATATAATATTATTATCGGTATGTGTAGATCATTAAAATAAGACAAATCCATGGTCGCAAGTGATTTATTTATTCTGGGCAAGAAGTTTTGGATTAGCGGTTATAATTATATTATCTTTTAATTCCAATAATTGCCATGACCATGAAAGAAAAAGTAAAGACCTTATGAATTACAATACCACCATGCAATTTCATTTGACACAATATTCTAACAATTGTTTTATTTTAGTAACAAACATCTCTAACCGTACATAATTCAACGGTCACATGAACAATGGACTTCAAACAACGTAAAATTTAGGGTCGTGATACACACAACGCCGGCAAGATTTTTTTATTTTTTTATTTTTTTTTAATTTTATTAAAATATTAAATTTTTTTTTTTTTTTTGCCTGGCGTGCTTAGCACGCTGGCGTTCTGTTTAACTTCACCCTAAAATTTAAAGCAACTATTGCAGACAAGACAAGCCAAGAGGATCCTTAATTAGTTGTCTTGAGGAGCAGGATGGTTGAGATCAAACCCTAGTCCTCTTTCAATCTTGAAGAGTCTTTCTCCTGTTGCTTCTAGACGCCCCAAGTCATAAAAGTTGATGGTATTGCCTTTTCTTAAGCCCTTTTCCTTACAAAATGTGCGCCAACCTTTGCCGAGATAAGATTTTCCATGTCTAGTAATAAAATTCATTCTCTAGGTATTGTTCATTTGAGAGTCACAAACAGCCACTTGAGTTCCATTTGCAACACCGAATCTTTCGACATGCTCCGCCGGTATGTAGACTCTTCCTTCATTGATGTCACTGTCCAAGATATCCTTCTCAAACATCCATGCTATGGTCGAAGTCCGTTATATGTTAAAGTAATGATTAAGTGATTAAATTTTTTTTTTCCTATCGGCTTAAATTTTTAAGACAATTAGTAATTTAACATGATGCATAAAAACGTATAAGCTTTTTATACATTATGTACATAATATCCAATTAATTCATGTTTTTTTTTTTTTTGTTTTTTAATTTTAAAAAAGGACAAAAAACAAAAACACACACTCACACAGCTTCGTACTAAAAGACAATCCATCTTTTATATTAAATCCATGCCATAGTTATATATGTATAGTTAACCAGAAATCAATCAAAAACCAAAACATATATTGAAAAATTGTTTTTTTTTTTTTTAAAAAAAGATATTAGCTAATTAAGCTATTCAGAAAAACGAATGAATTGCAAATCTAAAACAAAAATTTAACGTAATAGAAACTCTATCTTAACGATTCAAATCAAAACATCAAGATATCCATGGAGAAATCAGATCAAAATATCAAATAACGTAAAACATCTACAAAAGATAGAGAGACTCTACCAGATATATATACTAAGTGCACTGTAATCTATAGTCGAATGTCTTGGATACTCATGCTCTAATCTATTTATATAATTCAAAGGCCACCAACCCCAACTAATCATTTGGCTTTCTTTAGATTTGGTGGGGTCATTAGAATCTTCAAAAGTCAAAAGAATGTGTTGACCACCACCAAGTTTGATCACAAGCAAAAGGGTCCTCCAATAGGGTTAAAATAAAATTGTTGATTGGAGTATTCAGAACTCCAAGTAGAAAATTAAGTGGAGTTTATGTCATTCCAATGTTTAAAGCATACATCTTCTGAGTTTTATAATCATAAAAAACAATGATTACTTAAGGAACAAAGCCTTTCTTTTTTCCTTTTGTACTGTTCATCTCCATTTTCTAAAAAAAAAATATCAAAACATTTTAACTTTTTTCACTTTTTATATCACATCATTCACTTTTTATTATTATTCGAATAAAAAAATTACTACAAAAACAAAACTTTTTTATTTTTTCATATCACTTTTTTACTTTTTTATACCAAACATTTTTACTTTTTTTTTTTTTTTTGTCACATCAATCTACATCAACTACAGTATATAAGAAAAAAGCTTTTCCAAACAAAGCATTAGCTATCCTTCAAAGTTTGATTAATTACTTACCAAAAAGTTTGGTTCGTCACTTCAATTAACAAAGATATATGAAGATAATTAGGCTTCAAAAGATTTTTAATTATTTCCATTAAAATTGTTAAAACAAAGAAAATATTTAAATTGAAAGGGTTTAAAAAAATGAAAAAAAAAAGTATTTATTTTTTTGAATTCTGGAAGGTTGCTTTTATAATCAACTTTATCTTAGAGTTTGTTTGTGATTGCATTTGAGAAATAGAGCTTTTAAATCAAAAAGAGCTTTTGGGAAAAAGCTTCATTTTTAAGCTTTTGCCAAAAGTGCGTTTTGGCCATTTTTAGGATTTTTGGACCATTAAAAGTGCTTTTAATTTTTTACCAAACGAGTACTTTTTTTTTTTTTTTTTTTTTTTTTTTTTTCCTTCAAACAGGCTTTTTGAGTATTAAAAGCACTTTTAGGACCCTCAAACGCAATCTCAAACAAACTCTTAGTCGGTAAGTGTACGTGTTACACAACTCATCCGTAGACAACCAATTAACGATAGAAGCATCGATCAATTTTTGTTCTCAGGTGCTTGTTGGTCTTACACTTTTGGGTCCCACAACATGATTTCAAACTTAAGACCCCGCGTCTTCACAGAACAATCTCTCGAACTGCCTTGTTCACGTTAAATTACACTTTTGAATTTTTTTTTTGGGTGATTTTTTAATTTGAATAACAGTAAAATGTGATTGATTTAATGTAAAAAGTAAGAATGTTAGAATTGAATTTAAGATAAATAGTGTGCATGAGTTTTTTTTTTTTTTTTGGGGTCCATTGGCAAACATCCCCTGTCATTCAGCTTGAGTTTGAGTTTATCGCTTAAGACCCCACTTGATGGAAGATACATTAAAAAATGTATATTTTTTTAGTTCTAATTATTATTATTCTTATTTTTAATTTTTTAATGAGGAATGTGTCTGTTTTTGAAGGATATTGGTGTTGATTTCTGTCAATTTTATGAATGGAGTAGTGGTGGAGTCAGAAATTTAGTTCAAAGGGGCCATTTTTTTTTTTTTTTTTTTTTAAAGAAAAGAAAACTAATGTTGAACAAAAATTAATTAAAAATATTAAATAATATAACTAACAAAATAAATAAACAATTCAACAAACTCAAGTAACTACAATTAAATGAAAATATAAATAAAATACATAACAAAAACTATATATATTCATAAACCATTAATTTAAAAGAGCAAAATAAATATAAAAGTTTAATCAATGTTAAAGTTTGATTACATACCTAAAACTTTTTTATTTTTTTTGACAAATTAAATTTGACTACCCAAAAGAAATATAATAGCAAATTGCACTAAGACAACTCAGACGTCATTTTTACTATTTCGCAAATCTCACTTTAATTTTATATATATACTTAGCCCTTTGGTTTAAAGGCAGTGCTCTTAAAAACAATGAAAACACAAAAATCGTCTCAAACTTTCAATAACTTGTTTCAAGTTTCAACGTTTATAACTTAATTAATGTCTCAAAAATCCCTACGGCAGGCATATATGTTATTGTTTGTTTGGAATAATTAAGTAAAATAGCGTGTCTTCATAAATGTGGTGTACCCCAAATCATGTTTTAGGGATTTAGATTCGTAGAATTCTCTTTAAATTTGAGATTTTTAAATTCATAAATCTCAACCGTTCATCTCATCTAGGCGTCTAAAATAAGCCATATTTCATCATTTAATGAGAAAGCTGCTCTCAAGAAATTTAATAAGATCATGTCATTGAGCAAGTGGTCACTAAGCACGAGGCTGCTGGTTCTACAACCGTCCTGAGAAGCTGGCAACCTAACTCAAACAACAAGGTTAGCCACCCAGCTGTGATTGCCATTATGAGGCCAATGGCCCCATCCATGACACTCTACTATAGAGCATTGTGACATGCGGAAAATGAAGTTGCACAATTGGGTTAAGCTCTGATTGGGCTATTAATAGATCCAAAAAGCCCCAAACATCTCCCTACAATCCGGTGGTGATCAAACATCTCCCTAAATTGACAGCCCTACTTCTCCAAAACCTGAGAAGTAGAGTTGTCAATTTAATTTTAACATGACTCATAAACTAAACACAAAATTAAATGGTTATGGTTGAGGAGTCTGACCCGTTTAATTAAATGTGTTGGATTAAAGTTGAGTTATATAGTCTTATACTACTGTCTCGACACAACATGGACACGAACTCGATACGTGATATAATGATTGGCAATTTTTGACATGATTCGTAAATTTAACGTGAACTTATTACAAAATTAGAGGGTTAGGGTCGAGGAGTTTGACCCGTTTAATTAAATGGGTCAAGTTAGTATTGACCTATTGTCTTATATTCATATATACTTTGATACAATTTGAACCTAACATGCGAACACAAATTGACACCTCCACCAAGAAGCTTTAGTAATGTGTGAAGTCCACAAGAGCCTATGAAATAAAGTCTCATCAACATTAAAAGAAGGCACATGACCTTTGCAGGCAGAAGAGTCATTTGGCTCCTCTCGCCCCCCGGCTCTGCCGTTGGTCCTAAGAACATATGTACTATTATCTATGTTTAAATAGTAAGATAAAAGAGGTTTTTCAATGAGATGAGAGCCCCTCCCGCTTGAATTCATTATTATCATGAGCAACCATGTCAGATATTTACATTTTATCCCTGTAAATTTTTTTTCTTCCATATTTTGAATAGTTTTGAGACAATCAATCAATTACATGGTATATATATGATATTAAAAGAGTAAGGCTGCACTGAACATATATGATCACATTTGCCATTCTTGAAACATAGAAGTTTCCATCATGAGGAGAACTTCAAACCCTAGCACACCATTCGCAATGTGCCTCCTATATCTCATAGCCGCTTATTCATATAGATATATATTAATAATATTATCATAACTCATTGTTTCGAGGCCATAGTCTATGAGAACTTCAAACCCTGCAAATGAAAAATGTAAGAGCCACCATGAGTTATATTCTTTCCACATTTTATACATCTCAAGCAATATAAATACTAAGGGGAAGTTTCCTCAAATATTTGTACTATATATTGGACTTATTGATTATATTCAATTTTGATTTTCTAGCATCAGGATTAGCTATCATGGAGAAAGCCTCTCTAGAGAGATCAATGGTTCCTTGACATCCTAGTGGACAGTAATCAACGATTTTAACCACCACGCTGGGGATCAGGATCCCCTCCAATTAAAAGTAATTGGAGAATCTCATGTTGAGGGATCCTGGCCGTTGATGAAATCCAATGGTGTAAGAGCTTTTGTGTTATTGAGGCATAGTAACTTTTGATTTTAAACTTTTTGATTTTACTGATGTACTGTTTTTATTTACTTTCGTTTTCCCTCCAAAAACAAAAGAAAGGTCATACCTCAAACTTCTTCTACACGCTTCTTCCTCATTTGAAAAAAGAAAAAAAAAAAAAAACTTCTTCCTCACCACACCACACCATGAAAGCTTCTTCTTCACAGCAGAAAAAGCTTCATTCTTATTAGCGTTGGATTACTACCCCTAAACAAACAAAAAAAGAGCTCCAAAATAATGTAAGTACTCTTCTCATGTCTTTCTATCTTCTATAATTTGTTGAAAGAAAACCTAGAGTATAATATATATTTCTATGTGCATACAAATAGAAAAATGTGTATGCACACACACACACACACACACACATATATATATATATATATATATATATATATCTTAGCATGGTTGGGTGGTAAAAGTGTTTTATGTTGATGTTGTTGAAGAGAGATATCAAGTTGGAAGGGGCTCTGAGGTCTGTGGTCAGAGATTAATGAAAAGTCAATAGAAGCATAAAAGGCCAAAGGGGAAAGGTATAATTTAATCAATTGCTTAGTTATTTGTATTGAATTTTTTTTTGCAAGTGAAAAAGGTTGCAACTTGTGATTCCTTATGCTTATTTTTTTTATTTAAAGTTAAAAAAGTTGCAACTTTTCACAGTGTTGAACAAAGAAATTTGATTGACTCAAACTTTTGGAAATGGCAAATCTATGTGGACTGTTGTATTATGTTGCAAATCTCTATCTTTAGCTTCGTGTAATTGTTATTTTATCTTTAGTTTCATGTAATCTTTTTATCAATAGCTCATATGGTACTATAAGATGGAAGGAAATAGTCCACATGTAGCAATTATTTTGTGATGTTATTTTGGCATATTTTAATTTTGATTTATTAATTGTTAATGACAGAGATATAATTTTACATAAAAAAAAAAGAAAAAGGAATGGATGTCATTGTGGGCGATTCCTCTCAAAATGCGAAGTCTCAAACAGATTGGACACCTGATGTTGGTATGGAATTTGATACTCCAGAGGATGCATGGAATCATTGGGGAAATTATGGAAAGCAAATGGGTTTTGGTGTGAGAAAACAATTTGAAAATAAAAGAAAGTTAGATGGAAAAGTAACAACAAAGAGATTTGTTTGTTGTAAGGAGGGTGCTCGAAAAGTAGACAAGCGAAATCATCTTTACACTCGTCATCGAGATGAAACAAGGATTGTTTGTTCTGTAGGATTGTCGATTTCATTAATATGAGAGACTGGAAAGTACAAGGTTTATGATTTTGTAGCTGAACATAATCATATTCTACATCTTGAAGAAACCACTTATATGATGAGGTCACATCGTAAAATGTCAGAAGTTCAAGCATCTGAAATTGATTTTGCATGTGCTTCTGGAATCTCTCCTAAGGCAACACATGCATTGATGAGTAGAGAGGCTGGTGGGAGGGCAAATCTTGGATATACTGAGCTCGATCAAGAAAATTATCTTCGATCAAGATGGCAAAGGAACTTAATATATGGTGAAGCAGGTAGCTTATTGAACTACTTCCAGGAACAAATTAATAAAGACCCATTATTTCATTATGTAGTCCAATTAGATACCGAAGAAAAAATTACGAATATTTTTTGGGCTGATGCAAGAATGATTGTTGACTATGTCTATTTTGGTGACATGATGACTTTTGATACTACATATGGCACTAATAAAGAATTGAGACCCTTGGCTGTATTTACTGGTTTTAATCACCATAGAGGGGTTGTAATTTTTAGGGCTGCACTTCTATATGATGAGACAGTAGAGTCATTCAAATGGCTTTTTAAAAAATTTCTTGGATGCACGTGCAAGTAAAAAGCCTCGATCAATCTTTACAGATCAAGATGCTGCAATGGTAGAGGCATTAACTAAGGTAATGCCAGAAACTTGGCATGGATTATGTACTTGGTACACCATGCAAAATGACATCAAGCATTTGTGGAATTTCATGAAAGATGGTTCTTATTTTCTACGAGACTTTAAATCTTGTATGTTTGAATATGATGATGAGGCTGAATTTGAAAATGCTTGGGACAAAATGATTCAGAAGTACAACGTCGGGTCAGTTAGTTAGTTGGATGGTAGATACAAATTGAAGACAAAATGGGCCAAATGTTACATAAAGAATGCCTTTACTCTTGGGGTGCGAAGTACTCAACTTAGTGAGTGCTTGAATAGTAACTTGAAAGCGTATTTAAAATCAAATTTGAGCATAACAGAATTTTTTCAACATTTTGAGCGGGTGGTAAAGCAAAAGCGACAAGGAATTGGAGGCTGAATTTAATGCTCGAGAAAAATTGCCTACTTTGGGATTAAAGAATTCTCCTTTGTTGAAGTAGGCAAGCTAAACATATACTCCTGTGATATTTAAAAATTTTTATGATGAGTATGATTATGCATCAACAGTGATAGTAAAATACCGCAATGATAGCCAGTTAGTGCATGAATATATTGTTGGGTTTGTCAATGACAGTAAAGAGTACAAAGTAGTTTACGACCATGCCAATAAGATAATTTCATGTAGTTGCAGGAAATTCGAAACATTTGGAATTTTGTGTTGTCATGCTTTGAAATTTTTTGAAGTACTTGATAAAAAGACAATTCCTGACACATACATTTTGAAGAGGTGGACAAGAGAAGCAAAGAGTGAAGACATCTTAAATACTATGACAATGAATGTGCAAGAGGATGTGAATTTAAATGCTACACAACGATATAGAATATTGTGTCCAATGCTAGTGTGAGTAGCCACTGAAACAGCTGACAATGAAGAGGCATTTGCTTTTGTAAAGAAGATGGTAAAAGAAATGCAAAATGGAGTTTGAAATATTAAAAAAGGTTCGAGTACTACTCTTGATAATGAAGCTCAACTGTCATTGTCAGACAACAATAAAATTGCAAATCATACTTGATCTGTTGAGATATTATTTGAAACGGTGAAAAGGATAAAGAAGAAGGATGGTCGGAAGGGTGGAAAACGATTAAAAGGTTGGTTGAGACGCAACCAAAGAAGACAAAAAAAATTATAGCAAAAAAAAAATATTGAAAAGAAGTCTTCCCAAGTAATATTCTAGCTCTATAAATTCACGTTAATCACATATAATTTATTAGATTTAATACCATTTGACTAATTGAATTTTATTCTTACTTACAGGAAATTAATTGTTCTCTCAGCCTTTGGGATGATAACTCTAACTCGCATTTAGAATGTTACTCTCATCAGGTGAGTATTATTTGAGTTTATAATGTTTGTCTATATTTCATGATATGTCTAAATGCATTTAGAAAAAAAGAAAAAGGATAAATGAATAGCTTAAAATAACTTGAATCGTATGATATGTCTAAATGCATTATCCATTTGTAGCTTGAGTTGATGAGATTTTATTTTGTTTTGTTATATAGCAAAATGATCAAGTGTCTTATTCAGTACCAATGATAACATTTGAAGAATTTTTTCAACATAGATGCGAAACCAGTTTCATTAACTTTCTATTGGTACATTTACACATTCTACTCTTATGATTATATAATGACCATTTTACCAGTGCCCTACCACTATTACTTTTTTTATATGATTGATGTGATTAGGTAGAAACCATTTGAGAAAAGTTCATTGCCCTTATCTTCTCAAGTATCAAATCATGCATACATTACTCAAGTAAAAATATACATTTTATTCATATTTGAAAACATTAATGCATCTCATATTAGGTTGACAAGTTAAATGATATTCTTATTTTTTAGGAAACCAATGGGTTCAATCTTACACCAACATCAATTGCTTATAGCACAAATGCAAATATGGATCTCATTAATTTTCTTGCTAAGTAGCAAACTTACTAATAGAGAAATCTTTTAGTATTTTTTTTATTCATTTGAAAAATTAACTTCGATTTTGAAACATGTTCAGGACATTGAAGGGTGGTGCGAGATTGAAAGGGGGTGTTAATTGCGATTTTTGTTGTTTTGGTGGGTTGGTGTTGTGATTAGAACATTTTTTTGTGTTGGAAATTATATTACTTTTGTATTTATCTGCGCTGAAGTTGATGTAAAGGAACATTGTAAGGAATTGAGAGGAAAATCAGTGTTGTTTATTTAGATGGATGGTTATCAATTTGTGTGCATTTGTATCCAAATTTGAATGGCATTGCTACTGGTATAATTTTGAAGAGTATTATCCCAACAATCACAGCAAATAAAATCTTGGGAAAAATGCAATTTACCCCCCTGAAGTTTTAGGAATTTTTCAATTTTAACCTTAAAGTTCAAAAATTGGCAATCAACCCCCCTGAAGTTTTAAAAATTGGCAATTTAAACCTTCCGTTTAATTTTTCCGTCTAAATGGATAGAAATCTATGAAATTACATCATTACCCTTAGGCTTTTTTTTTAAAATTTCCGTCCAATTTAACGAAAATTTTTAACGGAAGGTTTAAATTGCCAATTTTTGAAACTTCAAGGGAGTAGATTGCCAATTTTTGAACTTTGGGGTTAAAATTGAAAAACCCCTAAAACTTTCGGGGGGTAAACTGTATTTTCCCCTAAAATCTTCTTTATGATGTTGCTAACCTGAATTGGAGTATTAGCAAATACATCAATTCTAGGAAAATCATACTACAAAATTCAAGAAACATAACTAAGAATCACTAATTATAGATATATAGACTACCGAGGAAGCAAACCATTTATATTTTTCTAAAATTTACTGGCACTTTTCCATAAAGACTTTATGAGGCCACAGAAGAACCAATTACAAAATGATGGATGTACATAACTTTTTTTCCTGCCCAAGCCTATGCGCATGGGATATAGCTTGCCATTCAACTGATGAAGTCCATACCACATCCAGCAAAACAACCCTAGTTGGATCATTGAAAACATTAATTGAGGATCGGTGTTGCTTTGCTTCTAGTTGTCCATCCACATACAACACCTCGCTCCCCTATCTTTAATTCAGCTTCCACTAGCATTGCAGATAGAATCACATCTCTAGTTTTTTTTTTTTTTTTTTGGCAAAGAGTATCTTTCCCAACAGCTGTGTATCTGCATATTGAAACAAGATATAAAGAAAACGATGCAGCTAGCCATAGGAAACTAAAGTCATTTTTTTCTTTCTTTTGTTTGTTTTCTTGATGAAAACCCAATGTAATTAATTAGTACAGAGAGATTCATGACTGTACATGCAAATTGATAAATTACGAAAGTTGAGCATTTACTATTTAGTGAAGCAAAATCAAAGTAGGGAACAAAAGAAACCCAACCCCCAAACTTGCCCATTTGGCC
>NC_081548.1:8018964-8028054 GCF_901000735.1 Corylus avellana | reverse complement strand
AAATCCTGTGTGAAGAAAGAAGAAGCTTTCCTAGTCTGGGTTGGTGAAGACTATTGCAAAAGATAGGATTTTTTTTTTTTTCCTACCTTTGACTATTGCAAAAAAATCTTGTGTGAAGAAAGAAGAAACTTTCATGGTGTGGTGTGGTTTGGTGAGGTGAGGAAGAAAAGTTTTTTTTATTTATTTTTTATTTTTTTATTCAAATGAGGAAGAAGCATGTAGAAGAAGTTTGAGGAAGAATAATTAAAACAGCATATCGGTAAAACAAAAAGTGTAAAATCAAAATTCACTGCGCCTCGATTACACAAAAGCTCTTACACCATTGGATTTCATCAAGGCCAAGATGCCTTAACATGAGATTCTTCAATTACTTTCAATAGGAGAGGATTTGGATCCCCACAGTGGTACCCTTGCATGGTTGTGGCACATCCTAGTTTGTAGCCCCAATGCACCTGACTCTATACCTTCTCCCATATGTGCATATCACATCACTTGCTGCAGCGACCCATTGTCTTGAAATCCGTAGCATGAAGATGCTGTCAATAAATAATAAAATATTATAATTCAAAGTTTAGATAGTGATACTCACTTGCTCCATTTGGCATTGTCTACTTACTATTCATTAAAAAAAAAAAAATTAATTTCTAGCATTCTTACCTTTTACATTACACCAATAACTTTTTATTACTATTCAAATAAAAAAATCGCTACAAAACAAATTTTTTTCACTTACCATACCAAACATTTTTTTCCCACATCAATTAATTTTTGCTTCAGTTTTAGGTCACTAAACAATTCTAGGCCAATGCCAGACGAAGCCACTTATACATCTCATCACAATAGAACTTGCATAAAGTAGGTACATTATTTGCCATCAGTAATGACAAGAGTCGTCGTTAATGTTGTCAACGTTATCGTGTTTGAGAATAATCATCAGCAATATAATGACTTAAAATTGTCATTGATAAATATAATCAACGACAATCGTCGTCACTGATAACATGATTAACCATCATAGGGGAAAATTAACCATGTAAGCAACATGTCGTTGTGTTAATATCATCTTATCAGCGATGACTTTGATAATTTAGATATTAGTCAACATGAATGCTCCAAGAGATCTCGACACAACTACTATATATATATATATATATATATATATATACATATGTCACTTATTAAAAATGTTGATGAAACACAATTGAAAAATCCCAAATAATCATAAGATGATAGTAATTGATAAAAATATCTTACAAATTACTTGAATTTTCTTAAGTGTTTCGATGTCTAAAAATAATCAAAATTGTGTAATTTGAGAATTTATTGTTTTTTTTTTTCTAAAAGAAAAATAAAATTTGGGGATCCTAATCGAGCCATGAATAGGGAGAGGTGAATTAAAGAGATAACTTAGGACATTTTTATGGTAATACCATGTAAATCATCACTTATCGTAAAAGCTTAAACCGATTAGAAAAAGAAGTTAAATTAATCATTTAATTAATATTATAACATTTATAATTCCTAAAATTCAACATAAGTTGGAAGAAAATATAACATGGTGTTTGGTTGGATTTTATGACATGTGACGAAACCTATGTACGTTTAACAATGGTTAGTAATCTTATAGTGAAAAATCTTAAACGACTCCAAACGACACCTATTCAAATGTCTAGGTGATTCACAAATATTAAGCGGAATAAGATCTAACCTAATAATCAATAATCAACCAAATACAGATATGTAATGAAAATCAAGAACACAGATATTTGGTTACGAAGAGGAAACCATTTAGAGAACTCTCTAAATGTAAAACCTCTCCGGGGCAGCCAAACCCAGGAAATCAATCCACTATAAGAAGAATAAGGAATACAAGAAGAATTACAAAACCTTTGCAATTTTACTCTTCCTTGTACACGACAAGCGACCCACTTGACTTCTACCGCAGTAGCCCTTTTCAGAACATCTGGCACAATTCTTCTATAAGATTTCCTTTCACCGGAACTCCGATTGGCTTCACGTATTTAATCCATTCTCAAATAAGCTAGAACAATATCTCTCTCTAAGCTCTCTGATTTTGCTCTCCAAAAAATACGTACATATAAATGTAGCAAAATCGTGTTTAAATAGAAAATAAAACAAAATAAAGCAGCCATGTCCGGACAGGGCTAATCTGGGGTCCGGACATGGCTAGGGTTACATATGCGTAACCTAGCGATGTCCGGACCTCCAACACTTGTGTCCGGACATCTCATAAAGATCGAGGCTTTCTGGAAATGGGGTCCGGACCCAGCTTCTGGCGGTCCGGACCTCTTCATCAAAATGCAGTTTCTGGAAATCAGGTCTGGACCCAGCTTCTGGCGGTCCGGACCTGCCCTTCAAAATAGGCTTGCTGGTTTTTGGGTCCGGACCCGGCTTCTGGCGGTCCGGACATGCCCTTCAATAGATATTCTCTGGAAATTGGGTGCAAACCTGACTTCTAAGAGTCCGGACCTGCCTTCTAGAATTTTTTTTCTAGACATGTTAAGATGCTTCATTTTCACCAACTTTACATGCAAACCGAATGAGCCAAAACATAACCCAACAAACTCCCCCTTTTGGCCATTCGGGGACAAAAATTAATTTGTACATGAAAATGACGCATCAAATCAACTCCCCCTTTTTGTCTCGGAAGGACAAAAGGAAATACACAAAAATGAAATTCTAGATTTTTAAACAACCAAACCAACAACCCATGAAATCTTAAATAAGTAGAACCAGACAATTCTACTTATTTACTTAAACAAAGATTATTCTTGCCAGCAACTATCCTTGATATACTTCACATCTTTCTCCGAAGTCGTATGGATTGTGCGACACTTCTGTGATAGAAGAAAAATTATCAAGCAATCAAGCAATTTGAAATGGCACTTTGAAACCCAAAACGTTCACATCCTAGAATTGGTTTCGAAACCAAAACTGAAACAAAGAAGGGAAGAAAACATACCTTGGGTGAGTGAGTCTTGATCCTTTAAGTTGAAAAGATGGAATCACAGAGAAAGAAAAAGATAAAAAATAACACACAAAAAAAAATTGATCCTCCCCCTTAATATAAAAACAAAATAAACAATAAACCCTTTTTTTGTTTTTTTTTTTTTTAAAGGAAATACAACTTGTATAGATATCCAATAAATCATGCATGCCCTTATGAATATCTTAACAATCCAGAATGATCAACAAACTACACTTACACCTTAAATGTACCATATGCATGACACAACCTTGTTCTGTGAATGCAGTCAAGTAGGCAATAATCAGAAATCTCATGTGAATGTGTAGTGTGTGAAAACTCCCATTAAATAAGATTGCATCAGTGGAAAGGAAATCTAGGCAGACATTTTGTAAATGAAAGACAAACAGTCTGATTCAAGCCACAGCAAAACCTTATAATGTTAGGACCTAGATTCCCTCATCCGATACACTCCCCCTGAGACTAATCATTCGCTTTTACCATGTCCTTTAGTAATCATCTATTTCCGCAATGATTTGATCACTGATTCTTTCTTTAGGGACAGGCAGAAGCAAAACTAAGTCATTTGAGCTTATTTTATGCCCTTTATTTTATTTTATTTTTTTTTTTGGAAAATGTTGGAATTTTTAGGAGCTAGGTTCAACTAACGAGTTGGTCAAGTGGATAGAACTGACACTACCTATCTTCCAAGCAAAATGTTTGCTCCAAATTCCCAAACACATAACAAAAATCTAAATCTAATGGGGGCAAAAAGTGCACAATTTCGAACATGAGAAAAACTGACTCTTACTCCTTTAACAGTCTTCAGAAAAACAAGGTTTATCAGAAACATATGGAGCAATAGATGTAAATTGCAGAAATATTGACCCCACTCATATGTAAAATATTCATTTGAGCACAAGACATGAGAAACTGAGTATCCAACAATTAAAACAATCTAAAAGAATAAAAAGATAATCAAAGAAAATAAAAACAAAGCAAACAAAAATTCAAAAAGAAACAAAAATGCCCTAGAACAGCTATAGACAAATATCAATATGCTTAATTTCTAGGCATGTTCTATGTGCCCACCTAATCTAGGTGAGTCCATTACCACTCCCCCTCAATGGGTGAATGGTATTAATCTTCTTGACCCAAACTTTCTTCACATCAGGGACAACTGTGTGACTCTTATCCAAGACATCCAACCGTGTTACTACATCTCTCATCATGTTGAATAATTTCTCATAACTATTTCTAGAATGGAAATATTCTCTTTTAGACTCATGACAGTTAAGCTGAAAACACTTAGTACGAATATGTCCAAACTTACCACAGTTATGACACGTAGGAATAAACCTTTGAGAAGGTTGGTTCCTTAACATGTGCATACTTCTCGACTTAGAACTAGACATATAGGAATCAGTTAGAGTTCCCTTACCTTTTCCACCTTTGGAAATTTGAGGAGAAATTACCTTCTTTTTAGCCAAGGTATCTTCTTTGTTCACTAGTTTCACAAAAATCATCTTTGAAGAAGAAGCAACATTAGCAGATAAAATAGCAGATTTATCAAAACCCAATCCAGTTCTATCAAACGAATGTTTCTGATTATGTAGCATTTGATTTAGCTTTTCACTAGAGAATTTTGTTAAATGATTCTTTGATTCATTCAGTTCATTCTCTAAGGATTTCACTTTGGCAATTATCATTTGATTTTCAGACATCAAAGTATTATGAGTAGCAAGAGAATCAGTTAAGGTGACAGAAAGTTGATCATTTTCAAGATTAACCTCATTGAGTTTCTTCAATTGCTGCTTATTCAGCTTTTTCAGTTTAGTGTATTCCAGAAAGAGATTATTATAAGCATTTTGCAAATCATCTTCTTCTTCCGAATCATTATCGGACAACCCTTGCTTGTCTTGAGAATTACACTCACTATTCTCATGCTCACTCTCATAACTAACTCCAAATGCTAAGTAATTAACTCCCTGTTCAGCATCGTCCTTGTCTGACTCATCACTTTGAGTCACATTAAATGCCTTGCCATTTGACTTTCTCAAGTTAGCACAGTCAACACGAATGTGCCCATGTCCTCCACATTCGTGACACTTGATACCTCTAGGTGACTTTCCTTTCTCAACAGTCTCATTTCTAGATTTCTCAGAAAATTGTGAATTGCTATTTCTAAAATTTCTTTTCTTGGCTCTAAAGAATTTCCTAAACTTCTTAGCAAACATAGCAATTTCTTCCTCATTTCCAGAATCCTCATCAGATGAACCATAAGAGTCAACCTTAACATTTTTTGCCTTAAGAGCAACATTCTTGGTGTTCTTGTGTTTAGGAAGAATTAGCTCAAAGGTCTGAAGGGAACCTACAAGTTCTTCTACTCTCATAGTATCTAAGTCCTTGCTCTGTTGTATAGCAGCAATTTGGGGAATAAACCTCTCAGGCAAAGATCTTAAGATTTTTTTCACCACTTTAGCATCATCCATTTTCTTTCCCAAATTAATGGTAGAGTTTCTAATGGCACTAAGCTTTGAATAAAATTCATCAAAAGTTTCATCTTCCTGCATTCTAATCTCCTCAAACTGAGAAACCAACATTTGAATTTTTGAAGTTCTAACAACCTTAGTTCCTTCATGTGTGATTTCTAAAGTTTCCTAGGCTTCCTTAGCTATTTCACATCTAGAAATTCTAGAAAATTCCTCATTTGAAACAGATATGTAAATAGCATTTATAGCTTTGTCATTAGCAGTAGCATTATTCTTTTCCTCCGTTGTCCATTCAGCTATTGCTTTGTCTGGACGAGTCCATCCAGATTCAACAATATGCCAAACGCTAATGGATTTAAAGTATGCTCTCATACGTATTTTCCAAAGCGTATAATTAGTTCCGTCAAAGACGGGAAGGGAATTAGGAGCAACAGTATGAGACATTTGATATGGAGTCTCGGATCACACTCAGGAAATAATTCCTTCACAGAGTGAACCCGCTCTGATACCAATTGAAAAATCTAAAACGACTCCAAACGACACCTAACAATCAATAATCAACCAAATACAGATATGTAATGAAAATCAAGAACACAGATATTTGGTTACAAAGAGGAAACCATTTAGAAAACTCTCTAAATGTAAAACCTCTCCGGGGCAGCCAAACCCAGGAAATCAATCCACTATAAGAAGAATAAGGAATACAAGAAGAATTACAAAACCTTTGAAATTTTACTCTTCCTTGTACACGACAAGCGACCCACTTGACTTCTACCACAATAGCCCTTTCCAGAACATCTGGCACAATTCTTCTATAAGATTTCCTTTCACTGGAACTCCGATTGGCTTCACGTATTTAATCCTTTCTCAAATAAGCTAGAACAATATCTCTCTCTAAGCTCTCTGATTTTGCTCTCCAAAATACGTACATATAAATGTAGCAAAATCATGTTTAAATAGAAAATAAAACAAAATAAAACAGCCATGTCCGGACAGGGCTAATCTGGGGTCCGGACATGGCTAGGGTTACATATGCGTAACCTAGCGATGTCCGGACCTCCAACACTTGTGTCCAGACATCTCATAAAGATCGAGGCTTTCTGGAAATGGGGTCCAGACCCAGCTTCTGGCGGTCCGGACCTCTTCATCAAAATGCAGTTTCTAGAAATCAGGTCCGGACCCAGCTTCTAGCGGTTCGGACCTGCCCTTCAAAATAGGCTTGCTGGTTTTTGGGTCCGGACTCGGCTTCTGGCGGTCCGGACATGCCCTTCAATAGATATTCTCTGGAAATTGGGTCCGGACCTGGCTTCTGAGGGTCCGGACCTGCCTTCTACAATTTGTTTTCTGGACATGTTAAGATGCTTCATTTTCACCAACTTTACACGCAAACGAAATGAGCCAAAACATAACCCAACATATAGGATTCTCGAAAATATGTGATTCCCATATTTAATTGGTTTACTCTTAACCATCCTCTAGGAAATATTTATGCTTCGTAAAATATTCTTATATTTCACTCTTCAAGTGCAAAAGGTTGTTTGATACAAAAATATTTAAAAATTAAACAAAAAATGAAAAAGAAAAAAACCTACATGTAAACCATGATTTTTCTTCAGACGTGGAAAAAAGAGCCTGCAATGGAAATAACAACATTGTGGGAGACATGACAGAGAGGAAACGGACGGGAACTAGAAAAGCAGAAGCACTGGTAGTGTTGAGGAGGAGATCAACCTGTTGAAGAAAGGAAAGTGGAAGGCTGTTGAGCCTAATGAAGACGAGATGGCAGTTGCTGGGGAAAACCAGCCCCGCAGGAAACCGTGAGTATTGTAAGTTGGAATTGCCAGACAGTTTGAGACTTTTGCAGTTTGGTAAAGGATAAGAGACCCAACATGATTTTCTTCATAGAAACCGAACTACAAGCAACAAGGGTGGAAGCTATAAAAGCTAGGATTGGTTTTACTAGTGTGTTTATAGTTGATTGTGTTGGAAACTAAACAAATCAAAATGTGAGTTTTTTCTAAATGGTAGAAGTTATAAGTTATTTTAATTAATAAGGGACTTTAGTTTTTCTTAACTCATGTGTTTATTTAATTCCCAACTAAAGTCTTAACTTAGAGATGAGTTTTTGTTATTTATTACAATAAATATGGAGAAGTAAAAGCCTTGTAAGTTAGTCTTTAAATGCCTCTATTTATAGGCTTTGTAAGATGTATTTTCATACAAGTGAAATACGAAGAAGACTTCCTCCACTCTTCTCTAGTCTAATTTTGTTCTTTGTCTTTAGTAATAAAAGAGAGAAAAGAGAGAGACAGTGAGAGAGAAATAGAAAGGTAACTAGTTTGTAAACTAGTATTTTATCTTTCAAATTGGTATCAGAGATTAGTTGTGCCAATTCCCATTTTTGTCTCTTCTAGAAATGGGTTTCAACATAGTCCAGCAACAAATCCCTAGATTATCAAAAGATAACTATAGGTCATGGTCTATCCAAATGAGAGCCCTGTTTGGGTTTCAAGATATGTGGGAAGTCATTACCGACGGATTTACAAAACCAACTGAGGAGGAGGAAGCTGAATACACAGTAGATGAGAAGAAGACTCTTAAGGAGCAAAGAAAGAAGGATAAAAAGGCCTTGTTTCTACTCTATGAAGCATTGGACAAGTCTACCTTTGAGAAAGTTGCTGAAGCAACACTACAAAAAACATGTCATTTTCTGACGTGGCAAACAATGTCTGTTTTTTGCCACGTTAGTGAATGCTGACGTGCTGAAACTGGTACGTCAACAATTATTTTCTTGACGTGTCAAAAGTAACCCGTTAGGATTTACTAACGTGTCAACTTTTGACACGTCAGTAAAAATTTAAGCAAATTTAATTTTTAAACAATTTATTTAATTAAAATTAAAATTTATTAATTGTTGACGTGTTAACGTTTGACACGTCAGAATTTTCTGACGTGTCAAACCGACACGTCAGAAATTTTCTTTTATTATTATTATTATTATTATTATTTTTGTTTTGTTTTGTTTTGCATGTTTTGTTTTGTTTTGTGTTGTTTTGTTTTTTTGTTTATACAACGTTTATTTAATATTTATATACTTCAATATGCCTAATGTTACTTAATTTTATTATTTTAAGGAGATTCCAAATGAACGAGCTAGGATAATGTTATACATCCTTAATTTAGGTTTGACGTACACGTACATGTCATTTTTATAGCTTTGATTTGGAAAATTTGCTTTACAAAACCAATCATTCCAAAACATATTATATATATATATATAAACATGTCGTTTTACTATTTTTGTATAAAATGACATTTTAAATTAATTTGGAGATATTGCAACTTGAAGGATGAAAACACATAATCTTTTTTACAAAATCTTTTGTAAATACTATATATTAATTTACAAACCTTTTTTTTTCTTCTTTGATTTTTAAAAAATACTTAGAATAGAATATTAGAACTTTTGCTATAAGTTAATTACAATATTATACTACTTAGAATATTATATTTATAGGATATAAGTATATCGTACTTATATATATCCTACAATTATATTTATAAATATAATTATATAACTTTTATATATATATATATATATATATATATATA
>NC_081548.1:8016021-8018802 GCF_901000735.1 Corylus avellana | reverse complement strand
TCGCCCCCATGCCTTGTTTTTGGTATTTCTCCCATTTTTTTTTTCCCTCTAGCTCTCCCGCCTGGCCCTTTCTTCTTCCCTCCCCCCTGGTTTTTTCTTTTTATTCTTCTCTAGCTAGCTCCTCCGGCGCCCACAGCTCCCTCTCCCGCGCGCTCACTCTCTCTCAGCTCTCTCTACCAGCTCTATCTCTCAGCTAGCTAGCAAGTTCTCTAGCTCTCTCCAGCTCACTCCCCATCTCTGGCCAGCTCCATCACTTTGCCGTTGTCGTCTTCGGCGGTTCGCCGGCCGAAACTTCTCCGTCAATCAACTCCAGCTCTCCTGCAGGTATATATATATATATTGTGTTGTTTTATCAAATTTATGTTTTATTTTGTCATGAATCCGTACATATGATGTTTGGTTAATACATTGGATTGAGTATTTGTGAGTATGTATTAATTGGTGGAGGTGTTTGTTTATTTTTTTTTATATATATTATTTACTTATTGTACATTCGTTCGTTGTATATGAACATGCATGCAAGATGATCGATGTTTCTCATGGTAGCTAGGTTTTTATTTCATAATATAATAGTTTTTTAAATGTGGCTTCTTGTTTTATTTTTTTTTATTTTTTGTTTGCTTAGCTGAAAAAGGTTGGCTTATTAATTAGTAAATAATTTATACAACATTATTTCAATTTTAATCATTTGACATTCTAATTAAGTACGTGGTGATAATTATAGAGATTTAATTTCAGACTTTGTTTAATTAATACTTAAATTGAATGAGTCTTAATATTGAAACGTACATTAAATCTCTTATTAATTTGTAAGTTATACATTCTCATGGTAGCGAGGATTCAATTCGAATTCCATGGATTTAATTGGAAAAAAAGTTGGCAAAAGTGCAAACATTGTGAAACTTAGAGACTCCACATGAATATACATTTTGGTACTATCCCCTTATATTTATAACAAATTCATATCCATGAATATTGGATATGAATATTAATTAAATAACTAACCTAGTTATTTAATTATTTTAGGGTCCTCGATCATATATAACAAATGCACACACACACACACACACACACATATATATATATACTCGCATTAATATTCATTATATTTGGACATAACAAATTTAAACCTATATGATGATAATGTATAGATTTATATTTTTTGTGTGGTTGAAATATTTATGTTTATATATATGCATGTGCTTAATACTAGGTATATATTAATACCTATACATTATCACGAAGTTTGCACTTTTGAATGGCAAAAGTGCAAACATTGTGAAACTTAGAGAGACTCCAAATGAATACACACTTTGGTACTATCCCCTTATATTTATAACAAATTCATATTAATGAATATTGGATATGAATATTAATTAAATAACTAACCTAGTTATTGTTTTATTTTAGGGTCCTCGATCATATATAACAAATGCGCACACACACACACACATATATATATATATATATATACTCGCATTAATATTCATTATATTTGGACATAACAAATTTAAACCTATATGATGATAATGTATAGGTTTATATTTTTTGTGTGGTTGAAATATTTATGTTTATATATATGCATGTGCTTGATACTAGGCATATATTAATACCTATACATTATCACGAAGTTTGCACTTTTGAATGGCAAAAGTGCAAATATTGTGAAACTTAGAGAGACTCCAAATGAATACACACTTTGGTACTATCCCCTTATATTTATAACAAATTCATATCCATGAATATTGGATATGAATATTAATTAAATAACTAACCTAGTTATTGTTTTATTTTAGGGTCCTCGATCATATATAACAAATGCACACACACACACACACAGATATATATATATATATACTCGCATTAATATTCATTATATTTGGACATAACAAATTTAAACCTATATGATAATGTATAGGTATATATTTTTTGTGTGGTTGAAATATTTAGGTTTATATATATGCATGTGCTTGAAACTAGGTATATATTAATACCTATACATTATCACGAAGTTTGCACTTTTGAATGGCAAAAGTGCAAACATTGTGAAACTTAGAGAGACTCCAAATGAATACACACTTTGGTACTATCCCCTTAATTTTTCTAACAAATTCATAATTCATGGATATGAATATTAATTAAATAACTAACCTAGTTATTGTTTTATTTTAGGATCCCCATAAATAACAAATACATATATATATACTCGCAGGAATATGCATTATATTTGGACATAAAAAATTTAAACCTATATGATAATGTATATATAGGTTTATATTTTTTACGTGGTTGAAATATTTAGGTTTATATATATGCATGTTCTTGAAATAAGGTATATATTTTTTAAGTCTTATATATTGATTCGTAATTTATGTATGTAGCGAAAAATGGACAAGAGTTGGATGATAAAGTCTAGGGGTACGAGGAAATACAGAGACGGGTGTAGACTGTTTGTGGAGTTTGCAGTTAGTAACTGTAGAACCCCTGATGGAAAAATCAATTGCCCTTGCAAGATTTGTCGAAATTACCGGCGCCACCAGCTAGATTTCGTATTCGACCACTTGACAGGGGGAAAAGGAATGATGCCGGAATATACACTATGATACTATCACGGTGAGAAGCATGTACAGGGTCCTGATACAGGATCTAATTCGAATCGCCCGGCCTCAGATGCGGGTGCAACCGCAAATCAGGGTGGAGACATGCACGCAATGTTGCGTGACTTATTCGGCATGCACGAAGTGGTCAGGGAAGACAATTGTGAGCCTCAAGTCGTGGTGC
>NC_081548.1:8014845-8015921 GCF_901000735.1 Corylus avellana | reverse complement strand
TAATTAAGACAGCACATCGGTAAAACAAAAAGTTTAAAATCAAAATTCACTACACTTCGATTACACAAAAGCTCTTACACCATTGGATTTCATCAACGGCCTGGATTCCTCAACATGAGATTCTCCAATTACTTTCAATAGGAGGGGATTTGGATCCCCATGGTGGTACCCTTGCATGGTTGTGGCACATCCTGGTCTGTAGCCCCGATGCACCTGACTCTATACCTTCTCCCATATGCTGCCCGATTGCCGCATATCACATCACTTGCTGCAGCGACCCATTGTCTTGAAATCCGTACCATGAAGATGCTGTCAATGAATAATAAAATATTATTCAAAGTTTAGGTAGTGATACTCACTTGCTCTGTTTGGCATTGTCTACTTACTATTCATCAAAAAAAATTTAATTTCTAGCATTCTTACCTTTTACATTACTTCAATCACTTTTTATTACTATTCAAATAAAAAAATCACTACAAAACAATTTTTTTTTTTTTTCACTTTACATACCAAACATTTTTTTCCCACATCTTTTTGGCTTCAGTTTTAGGCCACTAAACAATTCCAGGCCAATGCCAGACGAAGCCACTTATACATCTCATCACAATAGAACTTGCAAAAAGTAGGTACATTATTTGCCATTAGTAATGACAAGAGTCGTTGTTAATGTTGTCAACGTTATCGTGTTTTAGAATAATTATCAGCAATGACTTAAAGTTGTCATTGATAAATATAATCAATGACCATCGTCGTCACTGATAACATGATTAACCATCATAGGGGAAAATTAACCATGTAAGCAACATGTCGTTGTGTTGATATCATCTTATCAGCGATGACTTTGATAATTTAGATATTAGTCAACATGAATGCTCCAAGAGATCTTGACACAATTACTATATACATGTCACTTATTAAAAATGTTGGTGAAACACAATTGAAAAATCCCAAATAATCATAAGATGATAGTAATTGATAAAAATATCTTACAAATTACTTGAATTTTCTTAAGTGTTTCGATGTTTGAAAATAATCAAAATTGTGTAATTTGAGAATTTATTGTTTTTTTTTTTTTT
>NC_081548.1:8013103-8014825 GCF_901000735.1 Corylus avellana | reverse complement strand
TAAGATTCTCGAAAATATGTGATTCCCATATTTGGTTTACTCTTAACCATCCTCTAGGAAATATTTATGCTTCCTAAAATATTCTTATGTTTCACTCTTCAAGTGCATAAGGTTGTTTGATACAAAAATATTTAAAAATTAAACAAAAAATGAAAAAGAAAAAAACCTACATGTAAACCATGATTTTTCTTCCCACGTGGAAAAAAGAGCCCGCAATGGAAATAACAACATTGTGGGAGACATGACAGAGAGGAAACAGATGGGAACTAGAAAAGCAGAAGCACTGGTAGTGTTGAGGAGGAGATCAGCCTGTTGAAGAAAGGAAAGTGGAAGGCTGTTGAGCCTAATGAAGACGAGATGGCAGTGGCTGGGGAAAACGAGCCCCGCCGGAAACCGTGAGTATTGTAAGTTGGAACTGTCAGACAGTTTGGGACCTTTGCCGTTTGGTAAAGGATAAGAGACCCAACATGGTTTTCCTCATGGAAACCAAACTACAAGCAACAAGGGTGGAAGCTATAAAAGCTCGGATTGGTTTTAATAGTGTGTTTATAGTTGATTGTGTTGGAAACTAAACAAATCAAAACGTGAGAGTTTTTTCTAAACGGTAGAAGTTATAAGTTATTTTAATTAATAAGGGACTTTAGTTTTTCTAAACTCATGTGTTTATTTAATTCCTAATTGAAGTCTTAACTTAGAGATGAGTTTTTGTTATTTATTACAATAAATATGGAGAAGTAAAAGTCTTGTAAGTTAGTCTTTGAATGCCTCTATTTAAGGCTTTGTAAGATGTATTTTCATACAAGTGAAATACGAAGAAGACTTCCTCCACTCTTCTCTAGTCTAATTTTGTTCTTTGTCTTTAGTAATAAAAGAGAGAAAAGAGAGAGAGAGAGAGAGAGAGAGAGAGAGAAATAGAAAGGTAACTAGTTTTTTAAACTAGTATTTTATCTTTCAAATTGGTATCAAAGATTAGTTGTGCCAATTCTCATTTTTGTCTCTTCTAGAAATGGGTTTCAACATAGTCTAGCAACAAATCCCTAGATTATCAAAAGATAATTATAGGTCATGGTCTATCCAAATGAGAGCCCTGTTTGGGTTTCAAGATATGTGGGAAGTCATTACCGATGGATTTACAGAACCAACTGAGGAGGAGGAAGTTGAAGACACAGCAGATGAGAAGAAGACTCTTAAGGAGCAAAGGAAGAAGGATAGAAAGGCCTTGTTTCTACTCTATGAAGCATTGGACGAGTCTACCTTTGAGAAAGTTGCTGAAGCAATGACAAGTAAACAAGCATGAGAGATTCTAGCTTCCATCTTCAAAGGAGACAAATGGGTGAAACGAGTCCGTCTCCAATCATTATGAGGTGAGTTCGAGGCTCTTCACATGAAGGATGGAGAATTGGTGTCTGATTATTTCTCACGATTGCTGGTAATCGTGAATGGTTTGAAAAGAAACAATGAGAAGGTCGATGACTTCCGAGCCGTCGAAAAGGTAATTCGATCCCTTTCCTCTAAATTTGAACATGTAGTTGTAGCTATCGAAGAGTCTAAGGACTTGGAGAAGCTAACAATTGAGGAGTTGTTGGGTTCATTACAAGTACATGAGCAAAGGATGCAGAAGAATGCTAGTTCTAGTGTATTAGAACAAGCACTAGAGTCAAAACTGACTCTAAATGATCAAGGCAAATTCAGCTCCTACCGTGGTCGTGGTAGAGGCCGGGG
>NC_081548.1:7997231-8013003 GCF_901000735.1 Corylus avellana | reverse complement strand
ATGCAATCAATTTAGATGAGGATGGTCAACCTATATCATCGGGCAAGAAACGTCCGGTGAAGGTGTTGCAGTGGTTTCCACTTGTACCACGACTACAGAGGTTGTTTATGTCAGAGCATACTGCACGCTTTATGAGGTGGCATGCAGAAGGCCGCACAAAGGACGGTGTATTGAGGCATCGGGCTGACGGCGAAGCATGGAAGTCATTCGACAATTTATATCCTTAGTTTTCAGCGAACAGCAGGAACGTAAGGCTCGGATTAACCTTGAATGGATTTAATCCATTTGGAAACATGAGCACATCTCACAGCACTTGGCCTGTAATGCTTATGCCCTATAACTTGCCTCCTTGGATGTGCATGAAACAGACATCTTTTATGTTATCATTGATTATTCCAGGCCCAAGTTCACCTGGAATGGATATAGATGTTTACCTTCAACCCTTAATTGAGGAGTTACAAGAACTATGGAATGTAGGGGTGCGCACATATGACGTCTCAAAGAAAAATAATTTTGTCCTACGAGCGCAGTTGATATGGACAATTAATGACTTTCTAGCATATGCAGATTTATCTGGATGGTCTACCAGGAGTGAGAAGGCATGTCCGTGCTGTATGAACTTGACAAGGTCAAAGTGGTTAAAACATGGTCATAAATGGTGTTATATGGGGCACAGACGATACTTGCCCATGGATCATCCATGGAGGAGGAACAAAAGAACATTTGATGGCAACGTAGAATTAGAATGTGCCCTTGATGTGCCAAGTGGAGACGAAATCATGAGCCAATTAGAAGGGATGGTGTTTGGGGATGAGAATGCTGGTCAGGCAATGGAGGCTGTGAAAGAAAAAGGAAAGAAGTAGAAGACGAATACTTCTAATGTAGCGTGGAAGAAGAAAAATATTTTCTTTAGGTTGCCGTATTGGAAAGATAATTTATTACGGCACAACCTTGATGTTATGCACATAGAGAAAAACGTGATGGACAACATACTTAGTACAATACTGGACATTCCAAGGAAAACGAAGGACAACCTCGCCGCCCGCTTAAATTTGCAAGAAATGGGTTTGAGACGTACACTTCATCCCTACACTGGCGAGAATGGTAAGACCTATATGCAGCAAGCTACCCACACGATGTCCAAGGATGATAAGACACATTTTTTGAAAGTGTTACGAAATGTAAGGGTGCCCGATGGATATGCCTCGAACATTTCCCGTTGTATATGACTTAAGGACTGTACGATATCGGGGTTAAAGAGTCATGACAGTCACGTACTGATGCAGCAGCTTCTACCTATTGCATTGTGTGGATCACTTCCAAGCAACGTGGTTAGACCTCTTGTTGAGATGTTTGCATTCTTCAGGGGACTATGTTCAACAACATTGACACAAGAAGATATTGACCGACTACAGTGTGACGTCTGTATCATGTTGTGCAAGATGGAACAGGTTTTCCCCCCCAGCTTTTACAAGCATGGTTCATGTGGTCGTACATCTTATCGGTGAATGCTGACTCAGTGGACCAGTACAGTATAGGTGGATGTATCCGGCAGAGAGGTAAAATTTGTTTACGGATATTTCATATTTTATAGTTTAACTCTAATACAAGACAAGTACTAACTGCACTGAGTGATTGTATTCGTTCATATTTAGGAGCCTTGGAGTTTTCAAATTTAATGTACGTAACAAAGCGGCTCCTAAGGGCTGCATTGTGGAGGGCTACATAGCTACTGAGTTGGTGACGTTCTGTTCGAGATATTTAGATAATACACCAACATTTCACAATAGGATACAAAGAAATCCGGATGGTTCAAAGGGACATGGAACACGAGTCTGGCTCGACCAAATCACAATGACACAGATACACCGGTATATTATGTTCAATTCGGACGACTTCCTTCAATTGCGGACGTAAGTCGAGGTCCTTCTTCGCCATATTGTATGTTCAATGAACTTGTAACATTTCCCGTATCAAATTATAATTAATAACATTTCGAATTGCAGAATGCACATGGATACACTTAGAGGGCGAACAATAGAGGATCAGTTGAAAACCCAACATTATGAGCTGTTCTGCGACTGGTACTGTGACTATGTAAGAATGACGTGATGTTAACAAAAGCAATTGTCGGATTATATTTGCATGCATAATGTTTTCCAAATCAACTAAAACACTCTTTAACCAAGTGTTAACATTGTATTGTAAATATTCACAGGTTGATCGATTGGATGATTGATCTAGGAAGGAACTTGGTGAGAAATTGATAATGCATTGTAGAGGGCCGCAGGAGTCAGTAGTCAGATATAATAGATATGTGGTTAACGGCAAGTTGTTTCGCACTATTGCATCTGATGCCGGAAAGAGGACTCAGAACAGCGGGGTGTGTGTGCCGACTGTTGATGGCAAAACATACTACAGGAAGTTAATGGAAGTACTTGAGATTGAGTACTACGATAGGACTACGTACGTTATGTTCAGGTGTGATTGGGTGGACACCACGAGGGACAAGGGGTACAAGGTGGATGTGTATGGCATGATACTTGTGAACTTCAAAAACCTTGTTCACACGGGAGAACTGGTTACTGATGAGCCGTATGTGCTAACTTCACAAGTTGATCAGGTATTTTACGTAGAAGATGATAGATACTCGGATTGGGTTTGCGCAGTAAGGACCAAACCAAGAAATATATACGATGTTGGTCAGAGTGAAGGGCATCAGGATTCATGTGCCAATTATCACGAGTGTGAGCCGCTCATATTGACCAGAAATTGTGATCATGATCTGCATGAATAAAAGCTGAATATATATATATATAGATTGGTAGTTGTTCACTATATGCCCATCAACGCACTTAATATAGTTGTTTAATTGGGTAAAATCTGGTATATATCTTATTTCATACGTGTGAGTCATGCAAACATAATATAGTGAATATTTCATACGTTGTATACGTGATTAATTGAATTTGTGGTATTTTTCGCAGGTTACTATGAGTCATAGGGGGAAGAGAAGGGCACGCAGGGACTCGTCTGTAGTGCGACAGCCTATGTCGCTTGGGTCTCCGTTAGACCACCGTGATGATAACGAGCAACAAGACGTTTCTCAGCTTCTGGGCATTCAGGACAGATATCGACCGGTACTTCTAGGTGATATGGAAGGGGAGATCCCTCTCCATAATCCATACGGTTGGGCAGGCATGGCCCAGATGGGGTATCTGCCAGCCAGCCAACTTGGACAGGGTACCCAGGGACATGTAGAGCAGTTATGCTGCCAGCATAGCGCAGGTATGACCGAAAGTTTTTTTGGAAAGATTGCAAGTTTTTTTGGAAATTTCTAACTATATTGGTGCGATATCAATTATATTATTTAACTACAACTACAACTTCATATAATTCTAAATATTCTAAAAAGCATAGCAGGTCCCGACGACAGTGAGACATCGGCCGAGGAAGACTGTATTGGTGCTACACAGGACACGGCTGACCCGCAGCCAACCGACCCTGCTCCCGATGACCAGATACGCCCTTGGCAGGTCCGCATCATAAGTAAGTGGATATGTTCGAATGTCGTGTATATATGTCTTAATTTAGTTGTAATTAGTATTGAATTCGACATAACTTACATCGGTTATTTTTTTAATTTGTTAGGTACCGATTCAGAGGGAAACGAAGTTATTGAGGTGTTTACCATCCGTGACTCGCACAGGTTGCCGGGAGTCCCCGCCGGCAAACGGATCATAATGGAGTACAATGCAGCATGCCAGCCTGTCGGCTTTAGCTCCATGAGGTTTAAACGGATGGCTGGAGATGTCATAAGGAGCTCCAATTATGTCAGAATACCGGACAATTGGACGAAGGTACCACAGCGTACCAAGGAGGATATTTGGGACGCCTTGATGGTATGTGTTGCATATTATGTAAAACATTCATAATGTATATATGTATATATACGCTCTAAGTTGCACACATATATTTTAGGTTTTTTTAATTTAACAATTTTGAACATGTGCAGGCTTACTTTTCCGTCCCGCCCGAATTCAATTTGGAAGCCATAAAGAATGAAGCATTCAAGAATATGGGATCAAAGCTGCGGACTTGGAGGTACGAGCTTAAAAGACGTTGTGCCATTACGGAGGAAGATACTCCGGATACTGTACGGGCAAGAGTGGGGGAACAAACACTTAACGAATACAATGCCGAAGACGTGGAGATCTTATTGGAGAGATGGTGTACTCGTCAGAATAAGGTAGGTCATGAGTTAAACTCTTCATTTTGTGTAGTGTCATTATATGGTTTTATTAACATGTATGGGTGTCATGTAAAACGAAATTGCCTCTTTATTGTGTAGTGTCACGAATAAAGAGTACTAAAACCAAATTTTCTTACATTATTAACATATCAATATGGTAACTGTGTAGGACTATGCGGCAAAAATGAAGTAGTTGCGAGCATTAAATAATACGCCTCATTGCACCGGATCGAAGAGCTATGCCAGAGTGACATATGAGGAGGTAAGTGTGTAATTTACCATGTAAACAACAAATCATTTGATATATTTAAAAATATCTGTATGTCCTATTTTTTCGGCAGGCCATACGTCTGGGCAAGTATCCTACTCGTGCAGAGAGTTACATCCGCACGCACACGAAGACGGACAATACATATCCGAATGAGATAGTGGAAGAAAGATGTGTATGCTACAATTTAATTCTTTGTTTAAATATTTAATAAATTATTTGCAATTAACAGTTGTATGACCCACTGACGCAATAATTAATGTAACATACAAAAAAGGATGAAGGAGCTGATACCCACCGACCCTGCAGCGTCGTCTAGCATCACAGAGGGAACGGTCAAGTGGGTGCCCAACGACGCGTATGCACAGGCGCTTGGAAATAAGCCTGAGTACGCCGGTAGGGTTCGGCAGGCTGGATCGAACATTTTGCCCATGCGGGGCTCCATATGCTCATACTATACACTGTCACAAGCACGGTCAAAAAACACCAGCCACTCCGTGATATCACAAGAAACGCTTGACAGAGTTCTTGAGGCGGAGAGGGCGAAGCACAAGGAAGAGACAGATGCATTGGTGGCCACGAACAATGCACGTCAAGCAACGTTTGACGCCCTATTGCGCCAGATCAAGGCAATGATGCAGTTCAGCTCTGCACCAGAGGGAGCTTCCCCACACATTGCGGTGGTGCCATCGTCGATCGACGGCGAAGCAGGTACTGACATTTTTTAATGGTCAAATGTGTTTTTAGAACTTTACCTATATATATATGAACTTCTAAAACCTGTATATATGTCAACTTATAAATTTAGAGTATGGATATATATGTTGTATTCATTCTCTAAATTAATGATGTAAATCCTGTTGAATTTGGTTTATATGTCATGGTTGGTTTGGTGGTGGATGTGGGTACGTACGAGCTTTGCATTTGAACTGTTTTATTGGTATTATGAGATCAATGTACAACTATGGTCCTTGTAGAATATTAACAATCTAGTGTATGTGATTGTGTGAGAGTATGAAACGATCAAGTCTTAACTAGATGAATATCATAATTTTATGGAAATAATATAACATGATTTGAATATATGTAAAGTCCTATGTGTTAATGTCCTCAACAAATTAAAATGTTAATATATATCTCACATAATTGCCATGGCAAAAATGAAGTGCATCTGCTCATGTCTATAAATTTAACGTCAACATTGATTGCTCTGTGGAATAAATTTTTGTTTTTTTTTGTTTTTTTTTTATATGCAAATTAACTTCATCATCGTTTTACCTTTTTTTGTTATATCATTTACTGTGTTAGACTCAACAACTGAGTTGGGTGAATATTTGGACATTTTTCATTTTAATTTACATAGTGAATATTGTTTGGTGATTGTTTGTTTTTATCGTTTGCAGGTGATGGAGCTCATGGAGAGGATGTATGAATGTCAATAATCAGCATTGACCGTCTGGTTGGCCATTCATACTTGTATAAAAGTTACTTTATTAATGTAATTGTATTTATGATATCTTTTTTGATAATAACAGAGATAGTTTTTTGGTAATTGTGGTTGGTTATTGGCACTTGGTATATATGTTATTTTGTGTGTGTTAAGACCTATTAGGATATGACTTATGTTATTTGTATAGATTGATGGAAAAATAGCTAGAATTATTTGCAATGGTTGATGGATAAATTGTTTATCAGGTTAATTGTAATCCAAAATTCGGGTATAGTCCCGAAAAAATTTTAAAAAATATATTGGGGGGGTGAAAAAAAAATAGAAAAACTAACCAATTTTTCTGACGTGTGAACAGGTCACACGTCAGAAATTTCTGACGTTTCAAATCTGACGTGTCACAATTCAACTCGTCAGAAATTTCTGACGTGTCAAATTTGAAACGTTAGAAAATAATTTCTGACGTGTCACAAATTGACACGTTAGAAATTTCTGACGTGTTGATACTTGACACGTCAGAAATTTTCCATTTTTGACACCTATAGTGTTCACTCGTGAAACACGTCAAAAAGGCCCCGTCAGGGATGTTTTCTGACGTGTCAGACTACCTGACACGTCAGAAAAAGTTCGTCAGAAAAAATACTATTTTTTGTAGTGCAATGACAAGTAAACAAGCATGGGAGATTCTAGCTTCCATCTTTAAAGGAGACAAATGGGTGAAACGGGTCCGCCTCCAATTATTACGAGGCGAGTTCGAGGCTCTTCACATGAAGGATGGAGAATCGGTGTCTAATTATTTCTCACGATTGCTAGTAATTGTGAATGGTTTGAAAAGAAACAATGAGAAGGTCGATGACATCCGAGTCGTCGAAAAGGTACTTCGATCCCTTTCCTCTAAATTTGATCATGTAGTTGTAGCTATCGAAGAGTCTAAGGACTTGGAGAAGCTAACAATTGAGGAGTTGTTGGGTTCATTACAAGTACATGAGCAAATGATGCAGAAGAATGCTAATTCTGGTGTATTAGAACAAGCATTAGAGTCAAAACTGACTCTAAATGATCAAGGCAAATTCAACTCCAACCGTGGTCGTGGTAGAGACAGGGGGCGTGGTATTTTCCAACCACGTCAAAGTCAGTAGGAGACTCAAAGCTTCATAGGTCGGGGACGAGGAGGCTACCGAGGAAGAGGAAGATCCACATATGGACGTGGAAACTCCAAGAATATCCAATGCTACAACTGCAAGAAGTTTGGACACTATGCCTCGGATTGTTGGCACAAAGATGATGAACAAGCCAATGTTGCAGAAGCAACAAAAATAAGGTTCGTAGTGATTCTATTTTACTTCTCGCTCATGATGATTCAGATTCACAAGATGAGGTTTGGTACCTTGATTCTGGTGTAAGCAATCATATGTGTGGGAAGAAGGATCTTTTCACAGAACTCACAGAAGGAGTTCGTGGAAAAGTGAACTTGGGAGACTCCACCAAACTCTCAGTTGAACGCAAAGGGAAGATGAAAATCTGTCAAAATGATGGTAAGAAAGGGTACATTTATGATGTTTATTATGTGCCTAACATGAAAAGCAATATTCTTAGCATTGGGCAGCTGCTCGAGAAGGAGTACACCATACATATTGAGAACTACTCTCATTTTGAGAGATACATGTGGAGGAATTGTGGCTTATGTTTCAATGACCAATAATCGTATGTTCCCATTACATGTTAACATAAAGTTGGAGAAGTGCTTTTATGGACTCAAGGAAAGTGAGTCATGGAAGTGGCATCTATTGTTCCCTTACTCTCTCAGTTTAATGAGGTTAACAATATTTCACCTGATTTTGTCACAACCGAGCCAATGTTGTCACAATCCACTCCAATTACTCCAATTGCATTAATACCAACACCAAGCTCTCTACCTGCAGAATCCACCCCAATTGTAGTAGCAGATTCCTTAACATCTTGGCCAACAATACCTGGCAGTCCTATTTTCCTGAACGCCGAGTTGAGGTTCTGGCATCTTGCTGTTCGGATCATGCGCCACTACTCTTTATATTCAAGCCACAGTGAAGAGTAAGGGAAAGAAGGAGATGAGGATTTAAGTATGAGGTGGCGTGGAAGAATGAGAAGAATAAAAAATTTATGAAGAAAATTTGGTGGGCAAAACCACGTCCTTCGGAGGGCTGGCGTGGAGTACTTGCAAACCTGAAAAATAGCAAAACTTCTTTCCTTCAGTGGAGAAAGAAAAATGTGGACCCAGGTGATGTCATTGTTGCAGACACTTTGGAGAAGGTCAAAAACCTTCAAGAAGTGGAAGGGCTATGAAACTTGGGGGAGATCCAAGAGCTTCAGAATAGGGCCCAAGATTTCATGGAGCAAGATGAACTCAAGTAAATCCTTTTTGTTAGGAATTGGATACCTTGTCCATTTTAATGCTTCATTTAATGGTTTATAATTAATAACTAATCTTGGGGCCACTCTTTCTAATTCAGCATTTTTTTTACATAAAAAGCAGAACAACTCCGAGGAGATTTGCTTTTTCTTATTAATTCTTTTTCAAAAAGATCTTTCATTTCTTTTTTGCAATACTCTATTAAGTCATGATTCATTTGAATAGGTCTAGCTTTTGTAGGTATTGTTTTTTCATTAAAACTTGATTCATAAGGTAACTGAACAATATGTTTTTTACTAAATTATTTTTTTGGTTTTTGGAAATTATTAATTTTTTGTTGTAAGAGCGGTTCTTTCGATTGTTCTTCAAATCTTTTGTTTTTCAAATCTTGTTTTAAAAACATTATTTGTTTCTCTTTTCTTTTTGTAATGATATTAATAGGTTTTGACAAAGAAACTTCTTTTGAAAGATTAACATCTTTTGACATGGGCGGCATTATAATTTAAAATCAAATTTAATTTGCTGTCCTAATATATTAGTGCTAATTCCTGTTTCTTCTGTAACAAACCGATATAATAATGCAATGAAAGGATTCCTAAAATAATTTTCAAAGTGATATTTTTTACTAATACAAACATAGATTTGATGCAAATACCATTATTACAAATATGAGCATTTGAAACCTTATATTGGATATTCTTTGCGGAAGGGTTATTTGATTCAGCCATAGGATTGATAGGTGTTAACCTTTAAGAAGCTCTGATACCATGTAAAATGAGAGAAGAATTGGCTGGAATATTGATTCATTGTATTAGGTGGTATAAATAGGCTTACAGGAGTTTTGCTGTAACAACTAGATAAATACAACCTATAATTCAAACTAATTATCTACAATTACAAGATTCAAAACGTAGTTAACAATTTACAGATTCAAACTAGGAGAGATCAACTCATGGATAAGTTTGAGGAGTTTGAAACACTTTTGAAACACTCATGGATAACTAGACAAACACTTTTGAAACACTAATTTAACCTTTAACATCCGAAACACTAGTTGTTGAATTATCTTGACACGTAACAGGAGATAAGGCATCTGGATCACTTACTCTAACAAAATCAACACTCACAACCCAACATAAACTAAGAGCAACCGTGAACATAATCTTCCAAAATTAGTCTTAATTGTCATATGGGTATATCAAAGAAGAAAGGTTGGAAGCCTCCGTAGCTTTCATGCTTGAAGTCTTGAGGGTTCCCGGGAGGGTGGGGCATATGGCTGTTGTGTTTGATTTGATGCAAAAACAAATCATTAACAGGAACTTGAAGACCTATTTAACTATTTTTAAAGGACTTTACATAAGAGGTGGGATTCGGCAAGCACCAATTGCGCTAAAAAAGATGCGGAAAGCTGGGTTTGTTCTCAATGCATATTCGTATAACGGGTTGATCTATTTGGTACTTCAGTCTGGCTTTTGTAAGGAGGCTTTGGAGGTTTAAAGATGAAGAAGAAGAAGGAGGTGAAGAAGAACCTGGGAGCAACAATTTCTGGTTTTAATCGCAAGAAGGTTTTCATTGCAAGAAGGAGGTGAAGAAGAAAGACGTGTTATATCTGAATGGGCAGTGGTATAATTGGTATAACAGCAAAAATAAATCACATGCGCGGCACGTGAGAGGACTTCCGTTAGGATTTTACAGAAAATTCTAACGGAAGGGGGTAAGTAGTAGAAGGAAATTAAAGTTGGATACACTAAAGTGAGAGATTTTGAACAATAAATGGGTGTTTGCAAAAGGCACGTGAGATTTTAGTTTTTCTTTCTCTTGATAAGAGTTTTGAGATTCAACTTATACAAGATGCCACAAAGTCTTTTCGCCCATTGAGTTGACATGTTATTGATTTAGAATTTGATTTTCTGGTCCTTGGTTGAAGCATGACTGCATGAGGCTATAAGCAATTAGAACTGGGGAGTTAGTAGTTATCCTTATACCTCATCTCATTTCATTTCTTGATTGTGGGTTTGAATTAATTTAGTTTTTGTTTCACATGGGTATTGCAGCACACTCTCCTTTCCAGATTGATGCCAACTTTGGGTAAGTTGCAGTTTTCCATTCATGTCAATGATACCATGTAGCAACCATCAAATGATGGTCTAAACAGTTCTGTTCTTAGCTTAAGCAAGCTTGATACCAAGCAAGTCTAGTTTTTTTGTGAGCAACTTCAAGGAAAAAAAATAAAAAATAAAAAACCTTTGGTGGAAAATTTTTATTTTTACAAGTACTACAACCATTGGCATTAATTACACCCCTAGTTGCCATTAGTGTGCCTCAAACAATCCCTTATTTAAGTTTCTTGTTCATGCTTTAGTTGTATAAAACTAAGCCTTTCGATTATTCAGTAAGATATATGGGAAAGATAGTTATGATTAGAAGCTATTTTAGGGATCAAACAGGAAGTACCAAGTGTAAATTATGTCATATCTGATTGTGACCAAGCAATATATTTGACTTCAGTCTTCCTTTTTTGCCTTCAAACCTTCTTGCAAACAAATATTGCCTTGGAAGTAATAAATGTTGGTGGTTGACAAAGGTATCAACAATATTTTGATTTCAGTTTCACAGCAGCTGTTTCAGAAATGCTTGTCTACAGCACCATAAAGGACCTGTATTTCCTTTTTGAGAAGCAATATTTTGGTTGCCTTTTTGATAAGCAATATATATGCATGGCCACAATCTTTTGGTTGCCTTTTTGTTATTCTTTTGTCATGAATTTTTATTGTTTCTTTTCATTAGGATTATTTATATATCTTTTGAATATGATTTCGTCTTTTAAAATTGCTTCTTTTTTTTTTTCAAAAAAAAAAAGAAAAAATTATTAGGGTCCAATTGACCCTAATAATGTTTTATTTTTTGTTTAGTTTTTTAGGACCATTAGCGTCCACTATAGTGGATGCTAATGGTGTCACCATCAGTGTCCACTTTTGTTTGTACGTTGATGGTTAATTTTTTTTATTATTATTTTTATTTTTTTAAGACACCATCAGCATCCACTTTTGTTTGGACACTGATGGGTTGAATTTTATTTTATTTTATTTTTTTTAAGACTCATTAGCGTCCACTTTTGTTTGGACGCTGATGGTTGTTTTTTTTGAAAAAAAAAATAAAAAAAAAATAAAATTTGGAGCACTAGAGTCAACTTTAGAGTGGACGCTGATGGTTGCACTATTAGCGTCCACTCAACGTTGATGCTAATAGTGCAATCATCAGTGTCCACTTTTGTTTGGACGTTGATGGTTGATTTTTTTGTAATTTTTTGAGACTATTAGTGTCGACTTTGAGTGGACGCTAATAGTGCAACCATCAGCATCCACTCAAAGTAGACGCTGATGGTGGAGCACTAGCGTCAACTTTAGATTCCATCCACTCCAGCACTAGTGTCCAAAATATAAGACTTTTAGTGTCCACTATGTCGACGCTAAAAGGTCATCATTAGCGTCCACTTCTAAGTTGACGCTAATGATCAACAGTTAATCATTAGGGTCGGATGATTAGCGTCCAACCCATTAGCGTCCAAAAGTCGGCACTGTTGTCAACAACATCCACTTGAGGACTTTTAGCATCCGAAAAATGTCGCCCCTAAAAACCTAATTTCTTGTAGTGTAAAATCTGTGATTCCCATATTTGGTTTACTCTTAACCATCCTCTAGGAAATATTTATGCTTCCTAAAATATTCTTATGTTTCACTCTTCAGGTGCAAAAGGTTGTTTGATACAAAAATATTTAAAAATTAAACAAAAAATGAAAAAGAAGAAAACCTATATGTAAACCGTGATTTTTCTTTCATTTCCTGATATATTAAATTAACTGTTTATATTGTTTGACTTTTTTTTTTTTTTTCAATAAGCAATTAAAACATATCATTTCTTTTTTTTTTTTTGGGATAAAATAGTTTCTCACCGTTATATACTGATTTTAAATGGTTACAATCAAACCACTAAAAAAAAAAAAAGTAGCACTAAAAAAATAACCATAAAAAATTAGGGAAAACTTCAATTTCACCCCATAAATTTTCAGTTTCAATTTCACCCCCAAAAAAAGTACCACTAAAAAAATAACCACGCGTTTTGAGAACACTTTCCTAAATTTTTAAAACTCTCAATTTCACCATATAAACTTTCAATTTTTTGCAATGTATCCCAATCCATCAATTTTCAGCATTAAACGGATGTTAAACATGAGTAAATGACCTTTATAGTCCCGGATTTTTTTATTAAATTCTTTACACCTGTGACCCAATTGTTTTTCTTTTCTTTTTTTTTTTTCAAAACCACCAAAATCAAGGGTATTTTGGTTTTTTTGTTAGTTTTCATTAAAGTTAATGTTGAAAATTGACGTAGGGGGTGTATTGCATCAACTTGAAAGTTCAGGGAGTGAAATTGAGAGTTTTTAAAATTTGAGAGGTCTTCTCAAAACGTGTGGTAATTCAGGATCATTTGTAAAGTTTCCCTAAAAATTTATCACATAGTCTAATAATGCTAAATGTCACCCCCTCATGTCCTCGTTGTGGCTTTCAAAAGTGACGTATCTTTTAAAATTACCATTTGATCAAAATTCAATAGTAATTTTAGGAGGCACATTAATCTTAGGAGGACTCTTGAGAGAACACATGGGGGACATGGGTCTTCCTTTTAACATATATTACTTAGTTTTTATGATATAAACATAATAATATTCAAGTTGAAAAAAAAAAGAAAGAAAGAAGAAAACAAATTATGGGCAGTTTTTCCTTTAGAAGAAAAATAACTTTTCGATGGTCAAGGAAGGAAAATGCTTCATTTCTTCTCCTAATCCTACCCCCATTCTCTCACTTATTAAAATCACCATTGGATTTGTGAGGTTGAGCCGGGTCTCACACAAGGTCCCACAAGTCTAAAGGTAATTTTAAAAAGTAGAAGGACGAAAGAAAAATGAAAGAAATATGTGTAGCACATCTAAGTCAAGGAAGTGTGAATTCCTACCACTTTTAGAGCGGAATCCTTATTTTGGGCAAAAGAAAGTTAAAAGAAATTCAAATACCAATAGACATCTGGATTTCCTTTAGTAAAATGCAATCAAATGGATTAATCTTTTAAGATTTCCAGAAATCCTAAAGAATAACACATAAATATTACTTTAAGAAGATGAAGTATTTTATAAGGCGTGTGTGAAAGATAATTATTAATTAGCATTCAACTTAGCAAAAGATATACTGAAAACAGATAAACAATTAGTGTATTAATTTGTTAAAGCTTTTTTAGTTTAATTTACGATATTTAATAAAGCAATTTGATGCATAAATTAAAGATACTCACGAACATAAGGAGGGGGATGGAAAGTGGCTGTCCCCTGCGCTGCATTTGCAGTAGACGTGAGAAATATGGCCAAGCTCACCATCATCAAAGCACGAATAACCAGCACTCCCATTTTCTTCTTTCTTATTACTGTGGAAAACTATGTAATGATATGATAACACTTCCACTTTCTGATGCAAAGAATGTAGATTTTTGGCTCCAATTTATAGAGTTTGATTATTTTCTTTGTGCAATTTGAAAGTAATTTTTATGGACCAAAAGTAATTTTATCCCGCTAGGTATTTAGTTAAGAAAATGACTAGCTGCTAGAGTCTTTTTTATTCGGATGTAATGTAAAACTCTATTTTATAGCCTTTAATAGAAATTTGACACATAATGTAAAAATATCAAATATAATAGAGATAAAATGCCATATTTTTAATTCAAATCAATCTCATGAACTTTTCCATTCATTCTAACTCAACGTCTACCACCCACCACAAACCCCTCACTCACCTCTGAGCCCCCGACAATGGAGTCCTTAAACTCAACCAAGATGGAGTTTCTGGTGGTTTTGTCGGTGGTTTTGTCAATGAGTATTATGTCTATGTGGTATTTTGTCAAGAGAAAGAAAATTATTTGGCGTGAAGGATTGTATTATTTTTTAATATTTCAAGCATAGGTGTTTGCTTCCTATTTGAGGCTGTAAAACACCAAATTTACACTACGATCTCATTGAAGTTATTCTAAAAAAAAAAATCATTCTGTCTCTCTTGAAATAGAGAAAGTGGATAAAAAAATAAAATAATATTTTAAATGAAATAGTAAAAGTGGATAACTAAAATAGAAGTAAGCTACAAGCATTTTGGAAAAGTGGGTAAATAAATAAATAAAAAAAGTCTATCTACCAATAGATTCAGCTGCCCATCACTACACCTCGCCTATCTCCGATTGAGTGAATACAGAGGAAAACTTGAATGGTAATTATGGTCTTCTTTTCTTTTCTTTTATTCTTTTATTTTTTTATTTTTTTTTAAAAAAAAACAATTCAATCTCATTCATTGATAAATGAGCATAAAGCTTAAACAACACAGAGCAAAGCTCTAAAGCAACCATAGCCGAAGCTATGGGGTTATAAGCGTCAAAGATGACATATTACACTCCAGACTCATACAAAATCCGCTAACATATGACTAATTTTCAAATTAAACAGCAGATCTGCACCAAATAGACTCAAACCAATGCATAAAAAACTCTTATTCCTCGGCATTGAGGGCAAAGAACCCCAAGCCAAAAATCATTCTCCTCGACCCGAAAGTCAGGATAATGTTTACATCCACAATTCAAAGGTCTGGACCAAATTAACTACCTCGAAAGGCATCAGACAGGCAATTCGAGGGAGAGGGCTGAGCATTATTACAAGCAAAAAATAAAACCGATACAGTGAAACAAAACAAGACAATAACTCTTATTCTTTGGCATTGAGGGCAAAGAACCCCAAGCCAAAAATCATTCTCCTCGACCCGAAAGCCAGGATAATGTTTACATCCACAATTCAAAGGTCTGGACCAAATTAACTACCTCGAAAGGCATCAGACAGGCAATTCGAGGGAGAGGGCCGAGCATTATTACAAGCAAAAAATAAAACCTATACAGTAAAACAAAACAAGACAAAAAGAACAGTAAAAGGAAAGCCAAACAAAATTACAGGGAAATAACCAACACAATAAAGCATACTAAGAGGAAGACAGTAGCCGGAATGAAGAGCCGATCGCGCGCTCGCCAGAAACCGAAAACGGAAGGGGGCATTAGAAGCTCATCGCGGTGAGGGGAGCGAGAAAAATGCCCAGCAGAGGACGGTGGGCGGCAGAGCAGGTGCCGAGGAGATCGGCGGCACACTCAAATGGAGGGAGAAGTTTGAGTGAAACCCCATGAGCATCATCCACAAAGAGTACCTAAACAAACAGAAACAACAAAAGCAAAAATAGAAAGAAGCAAACACAAACTCTAGAAAAAAAAAAAAAGAGAGAATATAAGAAAATAAAACATAGAAACAAGAAACCCAAAACAGAAGCCACATTGGGGAGGAAG
>NC_081548.1:7982275-7997211 GCF_901000735.1 Corylus avellana | reverse complement strand
GAGGCAGAAGAGGGAAAGGGGAGGAGGGCCGGAGGGGGAGAACAAAGGTTCTCCCCTTTCGACGACGCTCTCTGCTAGAGATGAAAGATGAAACCCTAGCAGAGAGGGGAGGGGGAGAATGTGTGGGGGAGAAAATTTTTTTTGTCTTTAATTATGGTCTTCTTATAGCCTAAGAATGGTCCAAATCTTTGTTACCACCTCGTAGGCATAATAATTCACAATTCATACGTTAGACATGTGTGACCAGATATAATTTCAAGGGCCTGCAATTCATAAGATCCTGGCCGTCCATCATAAATGAATAGTTTGGGTTATGGTACATCATCAAAAAAAATTTGGGAGGAGAACCGTTGAAAGATTTTCAAAATTAATATATATAGATATTATTTTGTGTCTTGAAAATATTTTAAAATAGAAGGTTTTTAAAGAGTATTGAATGAAGATAGTCCCATATTGGAACGAGAGAAAGTGTAGTTGGCATATATAAGGCCCAACACACTTTAAGCATTTAGAAATACTTGTGTGTATACTCTAGTATGGTCACGTGCACACGGCGTGGGTTGTAGGGAGCTAGTTGTGCCTTGATGGCGCACTTGGCAAAAAGCATTGGAGCTTAGAATGATATGATCTTGACCATTCGTGTTTGGACAGTCAGGATCGTTCAATCTAGTGGTTTGATCAAGACCATAGGATGCTTCTTAGGTAGATCCAATGGTTGGATTCTGTAATTAAAGTTAATTGTAATTAAGATCAAATTAATTTTGATCAAACGATTAAGATTAAATAATTACGGTTATTATTAAATAACAGTTGATAATTATTTAATCTAACGGTTAGAATTAAGTGTCTGTTGGATTAGCAGTTTAATTTCGAAATCATATCTACAATTTAGTTTTTTGAAAGACACACATAATTATTTTTTCTTCTAATATCTTAAGAACTCTTTCGGTACAAAAACAATTATTAGAGTTTCCGTCTCTTGATAGAGTAGAAAATCTGAGGGTGTTTGGGTTTAGTTTCTTTTGTGCAAAATACAACTAAACTACAAAAGTTTTCTGAGTTCAATTGTATTTGGAAGAAATATTTATTGTTACCTATTTACATACCATTTCTGGTGGAGGCAATTAATTTATTAAGGAAAGTGACATTGTAATACATCTTAGGACCATCCAAAAGAGTTGATAGGGGTGACTGAAACATCTCAAAATAGCTTGGAGGGGGTCCGACCTCTCCCATCAATTATATTGAGGGTGGGTGACCACTCTCAAGCTAAATTTTGAGAGTGGACAACTTTTATTTAGAGGTGACCGTCTACCCTTAAACTCTACTTTAAAGGTATCCAATTTCCCTTAAATTGTTTTGGATAGATTCATTATCATTAGAATATATATATATATATATATAGATGATTATGTTAATTTACGAATATTAAATTTCATTTTATTTAACTGCATCATTATATGTTATATTACAAGTCTATTGTTATCACAAGTAATCTAGTTGTTATATTCTTGCCACAACTCGTTCCAATGTCGCAACTCGTTACACGAGTCCCTCATTGGTATTAGAGTCAGATGGCCGTTATTTCTAATTCTCAGGATAATATTAAGATTATACTTTTAAATAGCATCTTCACTAAGTTCTTAGGTTATATGGGATGTTCGGTTTTGTGCCGCCAACGTGCTCTCAACGCAGTTGAAGCCAAGAGTTTAGGCGTGTAATTCGGGAAGACACATGATAGGACACACAAGTACCAATTCCAAAACACCTAAACTTTTGAAGAAACATAAGTAGAATTCTTAATATAACTTTGGAATTAAGGAAAATAAATATATATATATAGGTTAAAATTGATGATTAGGCATTTCACTGCAGCCTTTTCCGGAGTTAATCAACCACCCACAATTTGTATTTTGTAGCTGTCATCGTTAAATTTTTTGGGGTGATCCGATACCGTTGAAAGTGTAAGGGGTTAAAAATGTTTTTAAGTCAAAATTTATGACTTTACAATAGACAGTCTGAATTGTATGAAATCAAATTTTAAAAGTTATAGAAAATTTCGATGACAACAACGTGGGATTTAATTTTTTTTATGGTAAGTTGCACAAGAAATAGACTGATAAGAAGGCAATCAACCTGTAATTTGAGTTGTCAATCTGGGAAACAAAAAACGAATGGCTTAAGTTGAAGTGGTAGTTGTCTAGTTTTATTTAGGTAAGTGGTAGTCTAGTTTTCACGAACAAGGCTACCATTTATCATGGACCCACCCAACACGTAATTACAAGATCTTCGAGCCACCTATTATTTATTTGCATAGGTCGAATCAGGAATTCTATAAGTCCCACTAGTATCATTCTAAATATGAAGTAACTTTTAAAATCATCATTTGATTAAAATTCGATAATGATCGATCACAAGCTCTAATGATGATTTTAAGAGTCAATTTAAAAAAAAAAAAAAAAAAGAGTCACATTAATTTTAGAGGGACATAAAAGTAACACAAGAGAGACTTATAGCATTACTCAGGTGGAATGGAGATGATTCATTTTATGGTCTATATTAAATTTCGTTACATCCAATGGTGTATATGGAACTATGTCATTTAAAATCTTGAATAATGTAACATATTAAATGATACATTAATGACATAAATTAAGTACGAGTGAGTCTGCCCATCACAAAAATCTCACCATTTTGAGCTCAAAAGTCGGCTCCCGACTCAAATTGGCTTGAGATTGGTATTGATTTTGTGATTTGTAATAGGGTTGAGTCTGAAATTGGATATGAGGAGCGGAAAAAATCAGAATTTGTTTCGATCCAAATAGGGGTGGCTCCTAGAGGATCTGGCTTAGGTGCGGTAGTTTTGGAACTACCGCACCTATGCTGTTAAATCTCTCAATAGTTGAGATTAAAAAAAAAAAAAAAAAAAAAGGCCCGAGATTTAAGCAAAACAATTTCTAACTAAACTTTGTCGTTTTATTTTCATTAAAATATTCTAAAGCTAACATTTGATTTTGACGCCGTCCAATTCTGGTTGATATCTCCTCTAACCGTCTTCTCCAGAGCTTCTCAAAACTGAGCAGTTTCATTGATGTTATATTTCTTTCAAAATTTATCATGCAAGGCCAAGTTTTGGATTGTCATTTTCAAATTAATCTCTATCCAGAGATCGCCGGAGGGATGGTGCCCATCAGCCCCAGAGACTTCTCTCTTACCACCTCCCCTCTCTTCTCCCCCTTTCCCTCATATCTATCTCTCTGAAACCTCCCACCCTGCACCCACTGCTGCTAGGTGGTGCAGACAGTGGCCAGAGTCGCCGGCCACTCTCTCCTTCCTCAATCTTCTCCAACTCTCAACCTATCTTTTATCTCTTAAATCTCTTCCTTTCTCTTTCTAAACTCATTCTCTCACGCTTCAAAATCCATTCTCAAATCATCACCCATCACAACAGAATGAGAGAAAACAAAATCACAAAAAAAAAAAAAAATTCTTTTACCTTCTTTCTCCTCTTCACCTTCGTCTTCTTCTCTCTCTCGCTCTCTATGATTGAATGGCAATAGAAGGAAATGGGTTTTGCAAGACAGACGGTGTTAAAGTGAGTTAAATCTCAACTTTTTTTTTTTTTTCTTCTATTTAATACATTGAGAGATTTAGTAGCATACATGCGGTAGTTTTGAAGTACCGTACCTAATCCTAATCCGCTCCTAGACTACCTCCAACTAGATTTAGAGGTGGACAAATATCACAATTTTATTGGCTTTAATGTTTCACGCCATCAGAATTTATTAAGTCAGTGAACGAAATTTGACTATAGGGACTAAATTATTTTTTTAGCATACCTTAGAGACTTTTGAGTTCATTTTGATACCACAAGAAGTTAATTGCAAATCAGGTAAACCACAAGGACTAAATTTGCATTTTTCTCTATTTTTTATGAAGAGTGACACGTGTTACCATTTTATTAACTCTGACGTAGCACTAACGAAATCCCTCAAATGTTTAATAGAATTTTATTCCAGGAACTACCTCCAACTAAATTTAGAGGTGGCCTCTTAGCCACTCTTTGGTGGATGTCGGTTGGGTAGCCACCACTTTCCTTTTTCTTTTTTCGTTTTTTCTTTTTAACAAAAAAAATTAAATTTTTAGTTTTATATATTTTTTATGAAGAGTGACACATGTTGCCATTTTATTGACTCTGACATAGTACTAATGAAATCCATCAAATGTTTTAACGGAATTTTACTTTAGGGACTAAATTATTTTTTTGCCATAAAGTAGGGACCTCTTGTTAGAGAGTAGCAATGTGGGTTTGTCCCTCATTGCTCAAGTGTAGAGAATGCCTTGTCATTGGCTTATATAAATAAGCCTCTCCTTAGGCCATGGCCGTGTATTTGGGACTAGGGTTTTGAAAACACTAGTCCCACTGGGTTAAGAATCAATTTCTCTTGAGATACCAGTAGTATAAATAGAGGTGCCAAGGAGAAGCAAACGACAACTATGAATTGAGTGTGGAAACACATCAGATTTACAGAAGAATTGAAAAATTGTTTTCTCTCTTCTGAAAGTAATACACGGGTAAGGGGGATAATTACTCTCTAGGTCTTTGTTTCTAGTTGTCACTCAAAATGCCAATAAAATTTCTACTGTCAAAATTTTTTAACAGCCGTTAGTCCCAATCAAAGCGCACCGTTTCACTTCATTAAAATATTAATTTTTTATTAATTTAATTTAAAAATTAAATCTAAAATAAAAAAAATAAAAAAAAATTCTGAGAGAGCATCGACGCTCTCAGGGATATCTTTCTGGTTATGGCATTGGTTGCTGCTGCAACCTACTGAGATGGCGGACCACAGTGCATAGAGGAAAATTAAGGCAGAACATATATAGCAAAGAAGATAAAAGCTAGCATCTATAGAGTGCTCAACTTGCAGAAGGAAAATTAGGAGAATGTCCAACATATTGAAGGCTAGGATAGAAACTGTTGGGTGGTCCCTCTTTATGTGGGGACCAACCCACGTGGCAAGCACAAAGGGTTTCAAACCTTTGTGTGCTATATATATATATATATATATATATATATATAAAAGATGTGAGACAAAAGAAAAAGTGAAAAAGAAAGAAGAGTGCGGCGCGCAGGAGAAGAAAGAATAGTGCGGCGCAGGGAGAGAAAAAGAAAAAGAACAAAAAAAAAAAAGGTTAGGCTTTCTTCACATCCGTCAGAGATTGGAAGGTCGTTTGTGGTTCGATCTTGATGCAATTTTAGAGTGTTGCTCCTGACGACGAGTGCTACGTATTGATTGGTGTCGATCGTTGGAATTCCTCTCCAATCGCTTGGTTGCTAATACCTACTTGGTGAGATCTTTCTTTATTATTGTTGGAATCCACTTTAGGGTGATGAATTTATGTTTAATCCAAGAATGCATGTATTCTTGATGTGGTGATAACCTCTAGATATTTTTCTAGGGAAGACAAATTGTGTTATACAAATAGGGGTAAGTACAGAAAACGAAAATGCTCCTAAGGTGTGTTACAACGTCACTTTCCTTAAGAAAATATTTGCCCCCACCAGAATTGGTATGCAACAGGGTTTACAGCAAATTTTTCTCCAGGATACAATGGAGCCCAGAAATCTCTGTATTTTTAACTGCGTTATGCACAAACGAAATTAAAACCCGAAAATACCCTTAGACTTTCTATTCTAATCAGAGACAAAAAATAAAAGGATAATGCTTATTTTTTAAAATTCAAAACAAGGGTATTAAAGAGAATTGAATTGTCATAGATAATTATCCATTATCAGATAATTTCGAATTTCAAAATAAAACTGCAATTTTGAATTTCGAAGATAAAACTGCTGTTTTGAATTTCGAAATATAAACTGCTGTAAACTGTTAATCCAATTGGCACTTAAATCTGACCGTTAGATTAAATAATTATTTAATCTCAATAGTTAGATCAACAATCCAGTAGATCTAACCATTGGATCTACTTAAGAAGCATCCTACGGTTTAGATCAAACTTCTAGATCGAACGATCTTGACCGTCCAAAAATGAATGGTCATGATCTGATCAAGGCGCCACTAGCGCCCTACAGCCCACGCCACGCGCGCGTGTGCGTGTGCGTCCGGTGCTTCGCACCGTACGGTAACATGTATTAGGGTGTACCCTAGCATAGATCTTTTAACAGCTTAAACTTGTTGGAACTTATAAATGCCAACAAAATCTTCACTCTTTCCAATGTGGGATAACTTTCATTCAATGCTCTTTAAAACTTTCCATTTAAAACATTCCCAAGACACAAAATAATATTTATATATATATATTTATTTTGAAAATATTTCAACAAATTGTAAGCTCATTATTGTTGATAGTGGAAGATTTAGCTGGACTAGGTCCCGTAGTTTTTACCTTCGCATTGGAGGGTTTTCCACGTAAAAATTTTGGTGTCTTGCTTGTGGGTTTGCTTGATTATTATTTTGCTATTGTGTTACTATTTAATTTGCACAAAGAGGAGTAGATTAATTCCGCTGAGCATCTGAAATTGGTGTTCACCCCAAACAGAAACAATAACAAGTAAGAATATAGGCAAATTCAGGAATGAGAAAGTCTAGAGAGTAAACATCCTTCTTATGTCCTACCACACAACTTTTTAAAAACCAGCCATTGTATTTGTAGGACCCCGACCCACGTGGACGAAGGTTGGGGTTCTTACAGATCTAATGGATTGTTTCTTTAAAAGTTGTATGGGAGATGGGTCAATCCAGTGAGACAGATCTGTTAATGCCAACAAATCGCTCTCTCTCTAGTTCTAGGATTTGGGTTGATTTTATTTTTATTTGTTAGTTTTTTCATGGAGAGGGATGGGTTTTTGTTTGGTTCCCGAGAAAATTTGAGCGATAGAAAGTGGAACGGGAGTTGGGGTATTTTGGGTTGTGTTTTCATAGTTGCTTTCAACTTTGTCTTCGGTTCCCTTTGTGTATTTCGTTTCAATGTGGACTTTCGTGTTTCAAATCCACCGTTGTCGCTAGCCATCTCTGCAACGAGTCCAACAACCCCAACTGCGTCGAATCATTCCCCAAAATCGACCTCCGAAGCCGCCTGAAGATCACGCCGCTCTACTTGTCAATCACTTTCTTCTGGAAGTTCTGCCCATTAACCATCTTGTCTATCTATTTGTCCAACAATTCTATAAAGGGTAGCTTTCCAGTTGATGTCCTCCATTGCACCAAATCCAAGCGGTGGAACTGAGGAAGGGATTCAAATGGATTGTTGGGTTTCTTCAATCTTTGTGTGTTGGAACCCAGAAAACGATCTATATATGGCAACCATGCATTAATGGGTACACTGAGACTTCCCAAGAAAAATCAAATGCACTCCTCATAGCAGTATAAATAGAACCACAAATTTACAAAGACTTTATGAAGGAAGCTCCAGAGATAATATGAACAACACCTACCCACCAATTTTGCTAGTTTTTTCTTCAATCAATCGAAAACAACAACCTCAAAACCCAATTTCCCATGTTTCCAATTGCATGCCACCACATGGGCAGTACCCTTTAAGAAGCTCTCAATGTCCGCCTCAAAGTTTCAGGCCAATTTTGGATCAGTTTTATGACTATGGAGAGAGAGACGAGCTGGTTTGGAGAGAGAGGAGAGAGAAGAGAGAGTGGGGGCCGGGAAGAAAACGATAGATCAAAAAAAAAAAAAAAAAAAGTGAGTTGGTTTAACAGGATTTAATTGTCGATGTGGTTGCTTCCCTATAACAAATTCAACATTCACTACAAAAAGTGTAATATTTTTTGACTGCCCATTTCTGACGTGTCATTGCCATTGACACGTCATAAAACTCTTCTGACGTGTCCCTTTTGACGCCTCGCAACGGTTAAAAGGACAGGTGTAAAAAAATCCAAGTTTTTAACATGTGATTTTTCACACGTCAAAAATTTTTGATGTGTCAAAAACTAGAACGTCAAAAAATAATTTTTTGACGTTCCAGTTTAAATTCACACTTCAAAAATTTTTTGACGTGGCAAATTCACCTCATCAAAATTTTTTTACGTGTCACACCGTTTGACACGTCAAAAATAATTTTTTTTTAAAATTTATATATTTTCTGAATTATTCGGGTTTCTACATAGATTTACGTATTAACCTGATATTCAATACATTCAATATATATCTAATATCCAATATATCAAATGCATTCAATATCCAATACATTCACATCAATTCAATCAAATATCTACATTTACATTATTCAATACATTCAATTCAATCCAATTTCTACATCCAACAACATCCAATACATCATATATATATATATATATATATATATATATATATATATATATATTCAACCCAATATACATAAAATTCCAATTCAATTTGCATATACATCCAATATATATGAAATTCCATCACAAATTAATTAAACAAAATTTCAACAGATATACTCCGTTCCATCACAATACTAAACAAAACAAATATATATATTGAAAATACGTTTCAACACAACAAAAAAACAAATATACAATCAAACTATCTCTGTTCCAACTACTCTCAACAAAATAACAAAATATATATACAAACAAATACATCAACAAATAATAACAAAATATATATATAAACAGCGATGAGAAACCACGTCCTCAGTCCAAGTCAACATAGTCATCCCCCAACGCCTAGCCCGCATTACTTGCAAATGAGTTGTGAACCAATAATAATCAATAAAAGAAATCCAAAACACACATATACAATTATGCAAATATATGTTAATTCTAAAATGAACCACGGGAACAATGCATTACTAACTGAGAATTTTGTGGAAACACAATTCTAACAATTAAAGTGATCGATGCGGGCTATAGTCATGTTAACTGAAGAATTACAAAAACAACACAAATATAGCATTACCTCTGTCGGGCGCGGATCCAGATGTCGACGCGAGCATGGCCTCAAGCTGGCGGAAACAGGTCTCAAATATGGCATCTTTCTCTGCTATCTGAGCTTTTTGTTATTCAATCTGTTTGGCCATCTCATCCATCGCCCGTCTTTGTTGTGTCCGCTCCTCTTCATGTTCTCTAATCCTATCCATCATCTGTGAGAACGAGGAGTTCTCAGGATTCTGAGGCTGTGCCTAGGACGGTGTATAGTACAAATGTATGCTGCCTCGCACCGGTAGAACATTCGGGCCTACCTGTCGAACCCTGCCAGCGTACTCAGGCTTATTTCCATGGGCCTGAGCATATGCGTCATTCGGTGTCCACCGTACCGTCCCTTCAGTCACACTCAACGTCAATACCAGGTCAGTGGGCATCAATTCTTTCATCCTCTCCTGTACGTTAAATAACAAGTTAGTGTCTCATATAAAGAAGGTTAATTATAAATAATTTATCAAAATATATATCAGTGAGAACTTACACATCTCTCCCTGACCACTTCATTTGGATAGTCACCATTCTTCTTCGTGTGTGTCGAGATGTAAGCTTGCGCTCGAGTCGGAGTAGTGCCCAAAGATAAGGGCTGCATAAAAATAAAAAATAAAAAATTAAAAAAAATTAAAAAAACAAAAACAAAAAAACATAAACATACAGTAAATAAGACAAATACCTCTTTATGTGTCGCCATAGCAAAGCTCATTGACCTAGTGCAGTGAGGTGTGTTGTTTTTTGCTCGCAATGCCTTCATGTAGGCAGCATACTCCTACACAAATATCACCCTTAAAATGTCAGCCCTAACACAAGTACAATTAATGAAACTACACTCGTGACCTACCTAATTCTTCGGGTCGCACCATTTATCCAACAACACATCCAATCGTCGGTGTTGTATGGCGAAAAGGCATCTTGACCCATCTCGCCTTCACCGTGTCAGGAGTATCGTCCGGCTGAATTTTTAATGCGTCTTTCACTGAGTGTCTCAAACTCTTCAGCTTCACGCCCATATCTATGAATGCATCCCTTTTAATCGCCTCGAGATTATACTTAGGCGGGATGTAGAAGTTCACCTACACAAGTTGAAAAGGTAAGGCGTATAATTCACGCATTAACAGCGTTTGACATAATGAAATACACATGCGAAAATCTAACAAATAGTTTAACCATACCATCAAGGCGTCCCATATATCCTCCTTCGTACGGGGTGGTACCTCTTTCCAGTCGTCCCGTAATCTAATATAATTCCAGCTCCTTATGATGTTGCCAGTCATCCTTTGAAATTTCATCCCACTAAATCCTACGGGCTACCACAAATTATTGTACTCGCACATGACCTTTTGCTTGGTGGGGACATCCCACGTCTTGTTGGATGGTTTAATGGTTACCACTTGAATATGGGTGTGCCCGTCTCGCCCAATGCCTAACACATTAATAATTGCTGATGTTAATTATTTAGAATTTAATAGTAACTACATAACTTATATACGTATTCAATATTGTTATTTGAAGCATATATATTTATTTATTGTCCGTAGCTGGCGACTACCCAACACTTCTGGAGGAGGGTCATTGGGCTGCGAGTCATGCGTGGCACCTGTCCCATCATCCACGTCCTCTAGATAGTACTGTGTCTTGCTGTCATCCGGTTGCGTTGGCTCACTGTAGTTCAAACCTGTGTTCTCCTCAGGGGGGAATAACCGCTCTACATGGCCATGTGAACACATCCTTAACTCGCTCATCGTAGGAAGTGGAGTAGGCGGATGATACTCTTGCTCCGTGTCGTATGGAACCGGCTGAGACTGATAGTACTGGGACCCTTAAACATGTTCTGGAAGTACTGGTCTACACCCCTGGTCGTCTACTCTTCCCCCTAGTACTCATATTAACCTGTGAAGCACATCACGCACCCAATTAATTATGTATACAATAGATAAAATATGCATCACAATTACCAATCAATATAAAAATAAATAAAAGAAAACAAGTCAATTAATGTGAACTACATATATAATTTTATTTTTTTAACCACATACGATTATATTGGATCTAAGTCTTATCGAACGCAGTCAATGTCATCCTGCGGATCCACTTCATTATTACTGGTCAATAGGAGCGGCTCACACTCATGGTAGTTGGCACATTCATCATCAGGACCTTCACCCTGACCAATGTTGTATACATTTCTAGGTTTAGTCCTTACAACACAAGCCCAATCAGGGTCCCTTTCATCTTCGACGTAAAAGACTTGGTCAACTTATGACATTAGCACATACAACTCATCAGTAATTTGTTGGCCCAGGTGGACAAGGTTTTTGAAGTTGATAAGCATCATGCCATACTCGTCCCTCGTGTTGCCCTCCCAATCGCACTTGAACAGAACGTGCTTGGTCCTATCGAAGTACTCCACCTCAATTACTTCCGTAAACTTCCCATAGTACGTTTCGCATTAACAGTCGGCACGCACACGCCGATGTTCTGCGTCCTCTTTCCGGCATCGAATGCAAGAGTGCGAAACAGCTTCTCGTTAACCACATATCTATTATATCTGGTAGCTGTCTCCTTCGGCCCTCTACAATGCATTACCAGTTTGTCACCTATTTCCTTCCTGTGTCGATCGTCCAATTGATCGACCTGTGAGTATATTACGTACGATTGACCATAAAGTTTTGTTAGTTGTTATGAACCATAAGTAAATATAATCTGACTATAATAGTTTAACATCACGGTAGTCATACGTAGTCACGACACCAATCGCAAAACAGCTCATGATGTTGGGTTTCTAACTGATCCTTCGTCGTTCGCCCCCTATCGCATGATCGCCTAAGTGTATCCATGTGCACCCTACAATATGAAATTAGTTCTATTATAATTCACAACTAAGGGTGCAAGGTGATATTGAAGTTGCATAGACTACTAACACGACTTGTGTCCATAGTTGAAGGAACTCGTCCGAGTTAAACATACTTTATCGTTGAATCTGTGTCAATGTGACACAGTCGAAGATGACTTGTGTTCCCGCCTCCTTTGAACCATCCAGGTTTCTTTGAGCCCTATTGTGAAATGTTGGTGCGTTGTCTAAATATCTCGAGCAGAACGCCACCAACTCAGTTGCTATGTAGCCCTCCGCAATGTAGCCCTCATGAGCCGTTTTATTGCGCACATTAGATTTGAATCCCCCAAGGCTCCTACATATGAACATAATTCATTCATTACAGTTAGTGACAGTTTTATAATGGAGGGAAAATAAATTGATGAATAATCGTAAAGTTATTTTACCTCTCTGCCAGATACATCCACCTATACTATACCGGTCCACCGAGTCGGCATTCACGGACAAGATGCACAACCAAGTGAACCATTATGGTAAAAAAACTTGGGGGGAAGACCTGTTTCATCTGGCACAAAGTGATACAAATGTCACCTTGTAGTTGGTCTATATTCTCTTGTGTCAATGACATTGAACATAGGCCCCGAAGAATGCAGACATCCTGACAAGTGGTCTACCCACGTTACCTGGCAGTGATCCACGCGATGTAATAGGGAGAAGTTGTTGCATAATGACGTGACTATCATGGCTCTTCAAACCGGATATCATACAATCACTAAGTCATACACATCAGAAAATGTTCGAGGCATATCCGTCTGGCAACCTTTACATTTCGAAGCACTTTCAAAAAATGTGTTTTCTCATCCTTAGACATCGTGTGGCAAGCTGGGGGCATATATGTTTGACTATCCTCGCTCGTGTATGGATGAAGTGTATGTCTCAACCCCATTTCTTGCAAGTCTATGCAGGCTTGGAGGTTGTCCTTCATTTTCCTGGGATGTCCAATATTGTGCCAAGTATGTTGTCCATCACATTTTTCTCAATGTGCATGACATCAAGGTTGTGCCGCAATAAATTATCTTTCCAATACGGCAACCTAAAGAAAACACTTTTCTTCTTCCACAATCCATTAGCAGTCTTTCCTCCTCTTTCTGTAGGCCCACTCTTCTTCTGTTTCTTGTCTTTTTTCTTATTATCCGTCTTTGCCTTACCAGCTTTCTCATCCCCAAATGCCATATCTTTTAACTATCTCAGAATTTCATCTCCACTTGGCACATTGGGGGCACATTCTAGTTCTTGCTTGCCGTCAAATATTATTTTGTTCCTTCTCTACGGATGATCCATGGGCAAGTATCGCCTGTGCCCCATATAACAAGATTTCTTGCCGTGTTTTAACCTTCTGGACCTTGTCGAGTGCATACAGCAGGAACATGCCTTCTCACCCCTGTTAGGCCACCCGGACAAATTTGTGTATGCCGAGAAGTCATTAATTGTTCACATCAACTGCGCTCGCAACACAAAGTTCTTTTTCTTAGAGACGTCAAATATGCGTACACCTACAGTCCATAGTTCTTATAACTCCTCAATTAAGGGTCGAAGGTAGACATCTATATCCATTCCAGGTGACTTTGGGCCCTTGATTATCAGGGATAGTATAAATGACGTTTGTTTCTTGCACGTCCAAGGAGGCAAGTTGTACGGTATAAGCATTACAGGCCAAGTGTTGTGGGATGTGCTCATGTTCCCAAATGGATTAAATCCATCTGAGGTTAGTCCAAGCCTGACGTTCTTGCTATCCGCTGAGAAGTCTGGATGCAAATTGTCGAATGCCCTCCATGAATCACCGTCGGCCGGATGCCTCAGTACACCATCCTTAGTTCGGCCTTCTGCATGCCACCTTATATAGGGGGCGGTATGCTCTGACATAAACAGTCTCTGTAGTCGTGGTATGAATGGAAACCACCACAACACCTTGACCGGACGTTTCTTAGTCGATGATATGGGTTGACCATCCTCATTCAAATGAATTTCATCCTTCTACTTAGATACTCCACAAACGGTACATGAATCTAAATCCTTATTGTTCTTCCAGAATAACATACAATCATTACGACACGTTGGGATCTTCTCATACCCAAGGCCCATGTCCATTAGAAACTTTTTCGCCTCATATGTATTAACGGGTAAAGCTTCATCACTCGCAGGCAGCAACTAATTGATGAACTCAAGGAAAGATGAGAATATCGCGTTACTAAGTCCGCCAACGCACTTCAAGTTGTACAGATGTACAGTAGCACTAAGCTTGCTATGTTTGGTCCTATCATGAAGTGGCTTCCTTGCCTTCTTAAGCAAGTTGTAGTACTTTAGTACGTCACCTTCATTGGCTTCTTCATTCACAGTTTTTTCATTCCCTTGCACTACCACTTCAGGCTCACAATTGTCTTCCATGACACCGTGCATGCCGAATAGATCACACAACATTGCGTGCATGTTGTCACCTTGTGCTGTGCTTATACCCGCATCTGTGATCGTGGTTGTTGAATTAGAGACTGCAACAGGAGACCGGACAGGCTTCTCACTGTGATAATACTAGTTTCTGTATGCAGTCATTATTCCTTTACCCTTGTCAAGTGGTCAAATATGAAACCCGGTGGGTAGCGCTGCTTATTACGACACGCCTTACACGGGCAGTGAATTTTTCCATCCGGGATTGTATAGTTCATAACTGTGAAGTCCACAAATAATCTACACCCGTCTCTGTATTCCCTCGTACCTCTAGACTTTGTCATCCAACTCTTGTCCATAGCTTTAGTTACTTCCACCCTAATTGAGTAAAATAAATCTAGATTAGTTAGTTAGTTGTTATTTTTTTTTAGTGTATTTCTTTAATTACATCGTTTCAATTTTTTGTTTATTTTTAACAAATAAACACACACATTTAGTTTTAATTATAACATCTACATAATCTAAATTCGCAAAACCTAAACAAAATTAAGGTCCACGTTTAAATGCATTTGTTATACATGGGGACCACCCCAGATAAAATAGCTCTAGCTATCTTATTTGTTGTAATTTTTTTTTTTTATTACATTTACATAATCTAAATTTGTAAGACATAAATGAATTTTTTATATATGGGAACCCTAGATAAAATAGATCTAGCTAGCTAGG